>NC_140004.1:49201474-49266474 GCF_964263955.1 Coregonus lavaretus
GTCCTGACATTCTGTCTCTCTCTCTTCTCTCCTCAGTCCTGACATTCTGTCTCTCTCCTCTCCTCAGTCCTGACATTCTGTCTCTCTCCTCTCCTCAGTCCTGACATTCTGTCTCTCTCTCCTCAGTCCTGACATTCTGTCTCTCTCCTCTCCTCAGTCCTGACATTCTGTCTCTCTCTCCTCTCCTCAGTCCTGACATTCTGTCTCTCTCCTCTCCTCAGTCCTGACATTCTGTCTCTCTCCTCTCCTCAGTCCTGACATTCTGTCTCTCTCCTCTCCTCAGTCCTGACATTCTGTCTCTCTCTCTCCTCTCCTCAGTCCTGACATTCTGTCTCTCTCTCTCCTCTCCTCAGTCCTGACATTCTGTCTCTCTCTCCTCTCCTCAGTCCTGACATTCTGTCTCTCTTCTCTCCTCTCCTCAGTCCTGACATTCTGTCTCTCTTCTCTCCTCAGTCCTGACATTCTGTCTCTCTCTCCTCTCCCCAGTCCTGACATTCTGTCTCTCTCTCCTCTCCTCAGTCCTGACATTCTGTCTCTCTCTCCTCTCCTCAGTCCTGACATTCTGTCTCTCTCCTCTCCTCAGTCCTGACATTCTGTCTCTCTCCTCTCCTCAGTCCTGACATTCTGTCTCTCTCCTCTCCTCAGTCCTGACATTGTCTCTCTCCTCTCCTCAGTCCTGACATTCTGTCTCTCTCTCTCCTCTCCTCAGTCCTGACATTCTGTCTCTCTCTCCTCTCCTCAGTCCTGACATTCTGTCTCTCTTCTCTCCTCTCCTCAGTCCTGACATTCTGTCTCTCTCCTCTCCTCAGTCCTGACATTCTGTCTCTCTCCTCTCCTCAGTCCTGACATTCTGTCTCTCTCTCCTCTCCTCAGTCCTGACATTCTGTCTCTCTCCTCTCCTCAGTCCTGACATTCTGTCTCTCTCCTCTCCTCAGTCCTGACATTCTGTCTCTCTCCTCTCCTCAGTCCTGACATTCTGTCTGTCTCCTCTCCTCAGTCCTGACATTCTGTCTCTCTCCTCAGTCCTGACATTCTGTCTCTCTCTCCTCTCCTCAGTCCTGACATTCTGTCTCTCTCCTCTCCTCAGTCCTGACATTCTGTCTCTCTCCTCTCCTCAGTCCTGACATTCTGTCTCTCTCCTCTCCTCAGTCCTGACATTGTCTCTCTCCTCTCCTCAGTCCTGACATTCTGTCTCTCTCTCTCCTCTCCTCAGTCCTGACATTCTGTCTCTCTCTCCTCTCCTCAGTCCTGACATTCTGTCTCTCTTCTCTCCTCTCCTCAGTCCTGACATTCTGTCTCTCTCCTCTCCTCAGTCCTGACATTCTGTCTCTCTCCTCTCCTCAGTCCTGACATTCTGTCTCTCTCTCCTCTCCTCAGTCCTGACATTCTGTCTCTCTCCTCTCCTCAGTCCTGACATTCTGTCTCTCTCCTCTCCTCAGTCCTGACATTCTGTCTCTCTCCTCTCCTCAGTCCTGACATTCTGTCTGTCTCCTCTCCTCAGTCCTGACATTCTGTCTCTCTCCTCAGTCCTGACATTCTGTCTCTCTCTCCTCTCCTCAGTCCTGACATTCTGTCTCTCTCCTCTCCTCAGTCCTGACATTCTGTCTCTCTCCTCTCCTCAGTCCTGACATTCTGTCTCTCTCCTCTCCTCAGTCCTGACATTGTCTCTCTCCTCTCCTCAGTCCTGACATTCTGTCTCTCTCTCTCCTCTCCTCAGTCCTGACATTCTGTCTCTCTCTCCTCTCCTCAGTCCTGACATTCTGTCTCTCTTCTCTCCTCTCCTCAGTCCTGACATTCTGTCTCTCTCCTCTCCTCAGTCCTGACATTCTGTCTCTCTCCTCTCCTCAGTCCTGACATTCTGTCTCTCTCTCCTCTCCTCAGTCCTGACATTCTGTCTCTCTCCTCTCCTCAGTCCTGACATTCTGTCTCTCTCCTCTCCTCAGTCCTGACATTCTGTCTCTCTCCTCTCCTCAGTCCTGACATTCTGTCTGTCTCCTCTCCTCAGTCCTGACATTCTGTCTCTCTCCTCTCCTCAGTCCTGACATTGTCTCTCTCTTCTCTTCTATCTTTCAGCAATCGGTGCGTCTCATCTCGTTGTGTAACCGTCTCTCTCGCTCCTTCCTGTCACGAAGCAACATCAGTGTGGCTCGCAGTGATGACACACTGGTAAGAACAACCCCTGTCCTAGACACACACACATTCATATACATACACAAAATCACACACACTGGTAAGATCTGGGAGACAACTCTATTCCACCCTATTCCCTATGTGGTGGTGACCTACGTTTGGCCAGATCCTTATGTAGTACCATGTAAAAGTATAGAGAACCTCCCCCCCACACACTGGTTGAAGGTTTATGATTTGCCTTGTGTTATCAGCGTGCTAAGGACAGGTGTATTTACCTATCTAAAGTTTACACAGTTGGTTACTTCCTCAGCTGCTGTTGGTTACTTCCTCAGCTGCTGTTGGTTACTTCCTCAACTGCTGTTGGTTACTTCCTCAGCTGCTGTTGGTTACTTCCTCAGCTGCTGTTGGTTACTTCCTCAGCTGCTGTTGGTTACTTCCTCAGCTGCTGTTGGTTACTTCCTCAGCTGCTGTTGGTTACTTCCTCAGCTGCTGTTGGTTACTTCCTCAACTGCTGTTGGTTACTTCCTCAGCTGCTGTTGGTTACTTCCTCAGCTGCTGTTGGTTACTTCCTCAGCTGCTGTTGGTTACTTCCTCAGCTGCTGTTGGTTACTTCCTCAGCTGCTGTTGGTTACTTCCTCAGCTGCTGTTGGTTACTTCCTCAACTGCTGTTGGTTACTTCTGAAACCGCTGGGCAGAATGATGGTTAGTGTCTGAGTAGAATGGAGGGTAATGTCTAGTAGAATGGAGGGTAATGTCTGGTAGAATGGAGGGTAATGTCTGGTAGAATGGAGGGTAATGTCTAGTAGAATGGAGGGTATTATCTGGTAGAATGGAGGGTAATGTCTGGTAGAATGGAGGGTAATGTCTGGTAGAATGGAGGGTAATGTCTGGTAGAATGGAGGGTAATGTCTGGTAGAATGGAGGGTAATGTCTGGTAGAATGGAGGGTAATGTCTGGTAGAATGGAGGGTAATGTCTAGTAGAATGGAGGGTAATGTCTGGTAGAATGGAGGGTAATGTCTGGTAGAATGGAGGGTAATGTCTGGTAGAATGGAGGGTAATGTCTGGTAGAATGGAGGGTAATGTCTAGTAGAATGGAGGGTAATGTCTGGTAGAATGGAGGGTAATGTCTGGTAGAATGGAGGGTAATGTCTGGTAGAATGGAGGGTAATGTCTGGTAGAATGGAGGGTAATGTCTGGTAGAATGGAGGGTAATGTGTTAACGGCGTTGGCCAAATGTAACCAAATGTAGCCAGTAACCAAATGGTCGCTGATTCGAATCCTGAGCTCACTAGGTGAAAAGTCTGTGCCCTTGAGCAAGACACTTAACCTTAATTGCTCCTTCAAATGTCTCTAGATAAGAGCGTCTGCCTAATATGACATCAGTCTTTGGAATGGCTTGTCATTTTACTAAGATTATATCAACCATTGAACCCTCTTGAGTGGATCCAGAGACCCTGGTCGGGGTTAGTCTCTCTCTCTCTCTCTCTCTCTCTCTCTCTCTCTCTCTCTCTCTCTCTCAATTCAATTCAATTCAATTCAATTCGCTTTATTGGCATGACGTAACAATGTACATATTGCCAAAGCTTACTTTGGATATTTACAATATAAAAAATAAATAAAAAATGAGAATCAAAAATTGTCAACGGGACAACAGTAACAACAATAACCAACGGTCAATATAACCATACATTCAACAATAACAATAATCATACAGTTGAGGACATGTGCAGGTTTATTGGTCTGTCAGACACTGTCCCTCAACTTATGGCAGGCAGTAATGTAGTGCGCTGCCAACCCACAGCTCTCTGCGTCCTCCCCCAACAGGATGGGTAGCCTATCCTCATCAGAGAGGTCTTTAAAACCTTGAATAAGGATTTCAAATTTGGGGAAATGACACTCTCTAATTGTTTTATATTTTTGACATTTTGTCAGGAAATGCAGCTCCGTCTCAGGTTCTGCTGTTGTGCAGTGGTTGCACAGCCTTTCCTCTACAGGGAGCCAGGTTTTCCTGTGTCTACCCTTCTCAATGGCAAGGCTGTGCTCACTGAGCCTGTACTTTGTCAAGGTTTTTCTAAGGTTTTGATCAGTAACCATGGTCAAATATTTAGCCATAGTGTACTGTCGATTTAGGGCCAGATAGCACTGCATTTTGCTTTGTGTTTGTGCTTGTGTTTCCCAATAAGCAATGTAGTTTTGTTTTGACTGTGTTGTAATTTGGTTTATTCTGATTGATTGGATGTTCTGGTCCTGAGGCTTCAGTGTGTTAGTAGAACAGGTTTGTGAACTCAGCCCCAGGACCAGCTGGATGAGGGGACTCTTTTCTTTGCTCAGCTCTTGGCATTGCAGGGCTTGGTAATGATATGAGAGGGGGTCACTGTATTTTAGATGTTTCCAAAACTTAATTGCTCTTTTTTGAGTTTTTATTATTAGTGGATATTGGCCTAATTCTGCCCTGCATGCATTGTTTGTAGTTTTCCTCTGGACACGTAGGAGAATCTTACAGAACTCTGCATGTAGGGTTTCAATGGGGTGTTTGTCCCATTTGATGAAATCTTGTTTTGCAAGTGGACCCCACACCTCGCTGCCATAAAGTGCAATTGGTTCAATGACATATTCAATTAGTTTTAGCCAAATTTTAATAGGTATTTCAATTTGAATTTGCTTTTTAATGGCGTAGAATGCCCTGCGTGCTTTCTCTCTCAGTTCATTCACTGCCTCATTAAGGTGTCCAGTTGAGCTTATTTTTAAACCTAAGTAATTGTAGTGTGTACAGTACTCTATATATTTTGTACCAATTGAGAACTTTGGTCTAATTCCCTGAGATCTGGATCTTCTCTGGAAAATCATTATTTTAGTCTTTTTGGGGTTTACTGCCAGGGCCCAGGTCTGGCAGTACTGCTCTAGCAGGTCCAGGCTCTGCTGTAGGCCAGGTGCTGTGGGTGACAGCAGGCATAGGTCATCTGCGAAGAGTAGGCATTTAACTTCTGAATTGTGGAGACTAACACCAGGGGCTGAGGATTTTTCTAGAATAGTGGCCAATTCGTTAATGTAAATATTGAAGAGTGCAGGGCTCAGATTGCAACCCTGACGAAGGCCCCGCCCCTGGTTAAAGAATTCTGTCCTTTTCTTACCAATTTTAATGCTGCACGTATTGCCAGTATACATTGATTTAATTATGTCATATGTTTTACCCCCTACACCACTTTCAATAACTTTGTAGAACAGTCCTGTATGCCAAATAGAATCAAATGCTTTTTGGAAGTCGATAAAGCAAGTGTATATTTTGGTATTATTTTGGTGGACATGTTTATCTATCAGGGTGTGTAAGGTGTAAATATGATCAGTTGTGCGATGTTTTGGTATAAATCCAATTTGGCTTTTACTCAAGACATTGTGCTTATTAAGGAAGTTTAGAACTCTTACATTGATGATACTACAGAAAACCTTCCCCAGGTTACTGTTCACACAAATGCCTCTGTAATTGTTAGGGTCAAATTTGTCTCCATTCTTAAAGATTGGGGTTATGAGTCCTTGATTCCAGATGTCAGGGAAATAACCTACACTCAGGATCAAATTAAACAATTTTAATATAGCCAATTGAAATTTTGCACTAATGAGTTTGAGCATTTCATTTAGGATGCCATCAGGTCCGCAGGCTTTTTTAAATTTGAGAGCCTGAAGTTTCTTATAGAGCTCCTGGTCAGTAATTGGGGAGTCCAATGGGTTTTGATTGTCCTTTATAGCTTTTTCTAATCCATTCAACTTCTCATGGATTTGGCGTTGTTCTGCGTTTGTGTCAATTTGAACGGTGTTGTAGAGTGTTTTGAAATGGGTTGTCCATATGTCACCATTTTGTATTGCTAATTCCTCTTGTTTAGATTTTTTTAGTTTTTTCCAATTTTGCCAAAAGTTGTTTGTGTTTATGGACTCCTCAATTAGTGTCAGCTGCTTGCTGTTGTACTGTGCTTTTTTGGTTCTGAGTGTACGTTTATAGAGTTTTAAAGTCTCACAGTAATGAAGGCGTAATTCACCATTATTTGAGTCTCTGTGCTTTTGGTTGGATAGTGTTCTAAGTTTTTTCCTTATAATTTTACAATCTGCATCAAACCAGTTGTCATCTGTGATTTTTTTAGTTTTGTTTTTTATCAATTTCAATTGTGCTTCTTTTGCCGTTTGCCTGAATATATAGTTGATGTTTCGTACTGCTAGATTGATGCCTTCTTTACTGTGAGTGAATGTGGTATCCAGAAAGTTATCTAAGAGTGTTTGGATATTTTGGTTCCAGGTTGCTTTCTGGTATTCTTCTGTGCTGTTTTGGGCCCATCTGTATGAATTTCTGATGTTGTACAGCTTACTGGGTTGTGAATGTGTGGTTGTTTCCAGGTCTGTTCTTTTGAGGAACAACGTAATTTGGCTGTGATCAGACAGAGGTGTTAGTGGCTTGACAGTGAATGAGCTGAGAGAGAAAGGGTCCATGTCTGTGATCATATAGTCTACTGTACTGTGGCCAAGAGGTGAGCAGTAGGTGAATCTCCCCAAAGAGTCCCCCCGTAACCTACCATTGACAAAGTACAGACCCAGGCTTCTACAGAGCTGCAAAAGATCCCTTCCGTTTTTGTTGACGGTGCTGTCACTGTTGTTTCTATGGGGGAGATTAAGATAGTTAGAAACAGTATGGTCTGTAATAAAGCTGTCCCCTCGTGTGCTCGTTAGATCAGGTAGTGTTCCTGTGCGCGCATTTGTGTCCCCACAGATGAGCACATTTCCCTGGGCCTGGAAATGGCACGTCTCTTCCTCGAGGGTGGGGAAGATCTCCTCTGAGTAATATGGGGATTCTGAGGGGGGGATATATATTGCGCAAAGGAACACATCTTTTCCTGTCAGTACAAGTTCTTTTTTTAGTTTTAACCAAATGTGGTATTTGCCAATTTTGAGGGGATCAATTAGATTTTGTAGTTCGGATTTGTACCAAATGATCAATCCTCCAGAGTCTCTGCCTCTATTGACAGAGCTGTGTTTCTGTGATGGCACAATGATCTCTCTGTAGCCTGTGGGACAGTGAGTGACAACGTCAGCCTTACACCATGTCTCCTGCAGAATGATGACGTCAACATCTTTCAGATTTTTGTTGAACTCCAGTGCTAAACTCTTCAGACCAAAGGTTGATGAGTTTAGACCCTGAATGTTCCACATGCTAACTGATAGTGATTTCATGTTGCAAAAAGAAGGAGTAGCAGTCAGAAACACAGTAACGATTAACTAATAAGTTGTTAAGAGCGAGATAAACAGGATATCAGCTAACATTTATTCTGTTATTCTGTTAAATATTCCTATTCATTGAACAAGTAAATTCTAGTACAATAGGTGTGTGTGTGTGTGTGTGTGTGGTGTGTGTGTGTATGCGTCCGTGTGTGTTTAGTGCAGTTTAGTGCAGATGTATTGGAGGAGCTGTTTAATCTCACTTAATCCTACAGGGTTCTCCTGTCCTCTGACGACCTCCGCGTAGCTGCGCTGGTCCTGCTGTTGGGCCCTGTGAGGTGGAGGGGGGCCAGGTCTGGGCTGTGGGACTTCCTCTCTGGTCTGGTAGGGGTGGTGGTCTGGTGCGGGATAATAGGCTGGGCCCGGTCTGGTCTGGCTAAGCCGATGGAAGTGGTGATGCTCTGGGGGTGGGTGGGGCCTGTGGGGTGCACTGGGTCTGGTGTGGCGTTGAAGGGGCCTGGGGCTCCTTGGTGGTGCAGTGGTCTGGTAGGGGTCTCTGGGTGCTCCTCTGTCCAGTACAGCATGGGGTGTTTGTCTACCAAGTGCTACGTCCTTTAGGGACTTGGCAAACATCCCTACTGTCTGCTTCCTCAGGTGGGAGTGGTCGTGTAGATGCTCTGGGGTGATTGTTGGGTGGTGAGCAATGTGTATGTTCGGGAGTAGGCCACACCCTCTGGTGATGTCAGCGTTGGCTTTCTGGATGGTACGGGGATGAAAGTCTTTGCGGGGCAGCAGAGTGGAGATGGTGATGTGGGAGTTGGGGAACCACTCAGAGGCCCTCTCTGCTACTCTGTTGACCAGGCTGCCTACTCTCTCCTGCTCCTCTCGCAGGTTGTTGGTGCCGGTGTGAATAATAATGTGGCCTGGTGTGCCAAAGTCAGGCTGGGACAGGATGTGGAGTGCATCTTGTGTTTTTGGGCACCATATTTTGCGCACCTTGTGTTGGGGGAAGAGTTTATCTTCTTGAATGAATTTCCCATTTGAGTCAATGAGGATGGCCACCTCAGTGGGTTTTACCAGATTGGTGCGTTTTCGGTCTGGGGCTGGAGTAGACAGGGCCTGTGTACATGGAGGGGTGTGTGGGGGTGTGTCAGGGGGGGCCAGAGAGCTTCTCTCTGTAGTAGTTGTCTCAATGTGGGCCTCTTTGTTGACTGGGGGTGTGGGTAAAGTGTTGTCGGTATGGGGGGGGATTGTGGGTAAAGGTGGGTCAGTGGGGTTGTTAGGGGTGGTGAGGGGCTGCAGCTTCTCTCTGGGAGTCTCTACAGTCTGTTCTCTCTGCTGTAGCACCCTCTTGATGACAGACAACTCCTTTGCCATCTCCTCCTTTACCTGCACTAGCTCTCTCCTCATGGTGGCCTTTACCTCCTCAAGCGCTGTGGTAAGGCTCTCTCTCAGCTCCTGGACAGAGTTCTTCAGCTGGGTCCTGCACTGGTTGATCTGGTCCTGTAGAAGCTCTGTGTCTGGGCTGGGGGTGGTGTAGCTGGGGGGCTGCTCCTTCAGCTCAGTAACCCATACCTCTAACAGAGCCAGCCTGTCTCTCAACAGGCTGATGGTAGTGTGGTCTTGGCTCTGGTGGTTGTAGGCAGGCAGGGGGGAGGATAGTCCTGCTGTTGGGGTGCCTGAGGTGAGGGGAGAGGTCAGGGTGCTGTCCTTGTCTTTTTTACTTTCTGCTATCTTCATTAGGGTGGGGAAGTCCTGCACAACAGAGCTGAGTGCAGCCTCACTGCCCTGGACCATGATAGTACCGTTCTGATACATGTTTACCGTCAGAAACCTGTTTTCCTGGTCCTTATCGCTGTCCTCAAAAATGTGGATTTGTCTTCCCTTGCAGATGCCTTTCTTCGTGGTGTAGCTGAAATGGCTAGTTACAGCTGTATGCCAGGCAGTAGTGTGGTCTGTGTAAAATAGCAGGTTTGTAACAGTCCCGTTTTGTGAGCAGTCAGCAAACAAAGTTTCTGGGTTTTCCCTCAGAATTCGGTGTTTAAAGTTGATTCTTCCCTTCTCTGATTTTATTTCTGCTGGGTATTCAAAAAACAACGGAGAAAGTCTCTCAGTCTCTGCCGTTACTATCGATGCTAGCGCTGCCTCAGTGGCCATGTTGCTATGGTTACCACCAGTAAACGGTTAGAGCTGGACGGTGAGCTAGCTGACAGATTTTAATTTGGCTAGCTACCACGATGAAGATTGGTCTTTTTACTCACTCTCTGTCAATCTTTTCCTCCTGTTTTGATCTTCAGTTGTACAATTAGATTACCTATACATTTTTTGCTAATTTAGTCGTGTCAATCTCGCTCTTAACAACCAAAAAGTTATAACAAGTCAGGAGCTGTTCTTCTGCATGACTTCTCTCTCTCTCTCTCTCTCTCTCTCTCTCTCTCTCTCTCTCTCTCTCTCTCTCTCTCTCTCTCTCTCTCTCTCTCTCTCTCTCTCTCTCTCTCTCTCTCTCTCTCTCTCTCTCTCTCTCTCTGAGACAGAGGAGAGGAAGGGGTGAGACAGATCTGGAACCATTTGATCCTTCAGAATATAATATTCAATATGATTGTAGCTATAAAGTCCAGAAGGTGTGTTTTGTGAGAGGGGCGTAGTACAGGGTCATATCCAGCTGTTACCTGAGCCTGTGGGCTAATATCACACACCTGGTGGAAAACAAAATGACCCCCTGTGGTGTGTCATTAGGATGAGGAAGACTCGTTTGTGATGAAGGCTATAATCCATGCAATAAACGATAACAACGTACCTGGCCTGCAGCATCTTCTGACTTCACTGACCAGCTACGACCTTAACCAGCCCAACAAGGTGAGAACACAACTCTCTCTCTCTCTGTTTGGTTAACATGTCTTCTATTAACCCCCCCATCTATCCCATCTATCCCACTAACCGTCTGTCTGAACTTTTCTCCAGATCCCAGCAGAAAACCTTGATAAGGAATTAGCTGTAATTGGTTAATTAGTACAGGGGAATGAATTGCTGGACCATGTCTAATTCAATAAGTGGCCCAGCACAGATCAGACACACATGCCAACACACACACGCACACACACACACACACACATACACACACATAAACACACACACACATACACACGCCCACACACACACACACCCATACATACACACACACACACACGCCCACACACACACTCGCCCACACACACACACACACATACACATACACACACACACACACACACACACACATAAGATGGCTCCGTAATGCATGGCCACTGTTCTTCAAGCTCCAACCCAACTTTACTATTTTGTGAGTATTTTGTCGTAAATTTTTTCGAAACGTTTCCGCTATTATTTCTTACAACTGACAATAACTTTTGAACATCAGAACGGTTACTAACCCCCCAATTCCAGCTTCTACTTCGACCGTGACTCATCTGCCCGGAGCTCTCTCTGTAATTCCAACTCAATTTTCGGGCTACCCAAAAGGAAACGCCTGGATTACAGAGGTAAGAGAGGGGGGATCCTGGTGAGACTAAGGCGAAGGGAAAACCGGCCACCTCTTTCCTCCATTCTGTTGGCTAATGTACAGTCACTTGATAATAAGATGGATGACCTCCGATCGCGGATTTGCTACTAACGGAACTCTCCATTCACCGGGCGGACAGGATGGTGGAGTCGGGGGAAATCGGGGGGGCGAGGGGTTTGCCTCTTCATCAACTCCAAGTGGTGTGCTAATTCCAATGCGGTGGAAGTGTCGACCCACTGTTCACCCGTCTTGGAATACCTGATGGTCAGATGCAGACCCGTCTACCTCCCGAGGGAGTTTTCAGCTGTTATCGTGACTGTTGTATACATTCCTCCTCAGGACAAGAAAAATAACAAGCTGGTGCTTAACAAACAGTACAGCAAGAAAACCTACACCCAGAGCAGGAAAACCTACATCCAGAGGCTGCTTTTCTGGTTGCCGGCGATTTTAATTCCACGTCACTAAGACATGTGATGCCCAACTTCCATCAACATGTCTACAACGCCACTAGGGTCGATAAAGTCCTAGACCCCTGCTATTCTACCCACAAGCAAGCATACAAGGCCCTCCCTCATCCGCCATTCAGCAAATCAGATCATGAGGCCGTACTCTTGATTCCTGTTTACAAGCAGAAGCTGAAACAGAAAATACAAGCGATTGGCTCCGTTGAGAAATGGTCACCAGAATCAGAGGTTATGCTACAGGACCGCTTTGCTAACGCTGGCTGGAATATGTTTCGATAACATCGACGAGCGAACCACCTCCGTCACCGGCTTCATTAGAAAATGCATCAGTGATGTTGTACCCACGGTGCTTCCCCAATCAAAAGCCCTGGATTAACAGAGAGGTTGGCGCTAAACTAAAGAGCAGGGCTACCGCACACAGAGCTATCGCAGACAACCCTGAGGCTACCACCGAAGACGGGAGGAAGTACAAGAAGTCCCTCTACGACCTCCGCACAGTCATCGAACGAGCAAAAGGACAATAGAGGAATAAGGTGTAATCATACTACACAGGCTCTGACGCCCGCTGCATGTGGCAGGGCTACAGTCCATTACTGTTTATAAAGGGAGACCCAGCCGTGATCTGCCCCACGATGCCTCTCTACCAGATCAACTCAATATATTTTATGTACGCTTTGACAACATTGAGCTGTGTGTGAGGGCCGTCACCAACCCAGAGAGGATTGGGTGATCTCGCTCTCCGACGGTATTGGGTGATCTCGCTCTCCGACGGTATTGGGTGATCTCGCTCTCCGACGGTATTGGGTGATCTCGCTCTCCGACGGTATTGGGTGATCTCGCTCTCCGACGGTATTGGGTGATCTCGCTCTCCGACGGTATTGGGTGATCTCGCTCTCCGACGGTATTGGGTGATCTCGCTCTCCGACGGTATTGGGTGATCTCGCGGGCCCTGACGGTATTCCAGGTCGCGTTCTCAGAGCATGTGCAGAACAGCTGGCAGGCATATTCACAATAATGTTCAACCTCTCCTTGTCCCAGTCTGTAAACACCACATGTTTTAAGATGACCACCATCATTCCTGTCCCTAAGAACTCTAAGGCTTCATGCCACCATGACTACCGCCCCGTAGCACTCACTTCTGGAATCATGAAGTGCTTTGAAAGGCTGGTTATGGAACACGTTAACTCCACCACCCCAGCCACCCTAGACCCACTCAAAATTTACATACCGCCCCAACAGATTCATAGATGATGCAATCTCAATTGCTCTCCACACTGCCCTCACCCACCTAGATAAGAGGAACACCTATGTGAGAATGCTGTTCATGGACTACAGCTTAGCGTTCTACACCATAGTCCCCTCCAAGCTCATCACTAAGCTAAGGACCCTGGGACTAAACACCTCCCTCTGCAACTGGATCCTGGACTTCCTGACGGGCCGAACCCAGGTGGTGAGGGTAGGCTACATCACCCTTAACACAGGGGCCCCACAGGGGTGTATGCTTAGTCCCCTCCTGTACTCCCTGTTCACCCACGACTGTGTGGTCAAGCACGACTCCAACACCATTATCAAGTTAGCTGACGACACGACGGTGGTAGGCCTGATCACCGGTGACGATGAGACAGCCTATAGGGAGGAGGTCAGTGACCTGGCAGTGTGGTGCCAGGACAACAACCTCTCCCTCAACGTCATTAAGACCTAGGAGCTGATCCTGGACTACAGGAAACTCGGGGACGAGCACGCCCCCATCCACATCGACGGGGCCGCTGTGGAGTGAGTTGACAGCTTCAAGTTCCTTTGTGTCCAAATCACTAAAGATTTAACATGGTCCAAACACACATGCACAGTCGTGAAGAAGGCGCCACAGTGCCTCTTCCCCCTCATGGGGTTGAAAAAGTTTGTCATGGGCCCTCAAATCCACAAAAGGTTATACAGCTGTACCATTGAGAGCATATTGACTGGCTGCATCACTGCTTGGTATGGCAATAGCACCGCCCTCGATCGCATGGCGTTACAGAGGGTGGTACAGACAGCCCAGTACATCACTGGGGCCGAGCTCCCTGCCATCCAGGACCTCTATACCAGGACAGCCCAGTACATCACTGGGGCCGAGCTCCCTGCCCTCCAGGACCTCTATACCAGAGCTCCCTGCCATCCAGGACCTCCATATCAGGCGGTGTGAAAAGAAGGCCCAGAAAATCATCAAAGACTCCAACCACCCGAGCCATAGACTATTTTATCTGCTGCCGCACGGCAAGAGGTACCAGTGCATCAAGTCAGACACCAACAGGCTCCTGAACAGCTTCTATCCCCAAGCCATCAGACTGCTGAATAGCTAACAGAATGGCTAACGGACTGAGTTCACCTTGTGTCTTTATTGACCTTTTATTTCAATCTTTGCACTGTCTCTATGCACACTCACAGGGCCCTACACACTCACAGGGCCCTACACACTCACAGGGCCCTACACACTCACAGGGCCCTACACACTAACAGGCCCCTACACACTCACAGGGCCCTACACACTCACACACACTGACACTCCAACACTCACACACACTGTCACTCCAACACACTCACACACACTGACACTCCAACACTCACACACACTGACACTCCAACACACTCACACACACTGTCACTCCAACACACTCACACACACTGACACTCCAACACACTCACACACACTGACACTCCAACACACTCACACACACTGTCACTCCAACACACTCACACACACTGTCACTCCAACACACTCACACACACTGACACTCCAACACACTCACACACACTGTCACTCCAACACACTCACACACTGTCACTCCAACACACTCACACACTGTCACTCCAACACACTCACACACTGACACTCCAACACACTCACACACACTGTCACTCCAACACACTCACACACACTGTCACTCCAACACACTCACACACACTGTCTCTCCAACACACTCACACACACTGTCACTCCAACACACTCACACACTGTCTCTCCAACACACTCACACACTGTCACTCCAACACACTCACACACACTGTCACTCCAACACACTCACACACACTGTCACTCCAACACTCACACACACTGTCACTCCAACACACTCACACACTGTCACTCCAACACTCACACACACTGTCACTCCAACACACTCACACACACTGTCACTCCAACACTCACACACACTGTCACTCCAACACTCACACACACTGTCACTCCAACACTCACACACACTGTCACTCCAACACTCACACACACTGTCACTCCAACACACTCACACACTGTCTCTCCAACACACTCACACACACTGTCACTCCAACACACTCACACACTGTCTCTCCAACACACTCACACACTGTCTCTCCAACACACTCACACACACTGTCACTCCAACACACTCACACACTGTCACTCCAACACTCACACACACTGTCACTCCAACACTCACACACACTGTCACTCCAACACTCACACACACTGTCACTCCAACACTCACACACACTGACACTCCAACACACTCACACACACTGTCACTCCAACACTCACACACACTGTCACTCCAACACTCACACACACTGTCACTCCAACACTCACACACACTGTCACTCCAACACACTCACACACACTGTCACTCCAACACACTCACACACACTGTCACTCCAATACTCACACACACTGTCACTCCAACACTCACACACACTGTCTCTCCAACACTCACACACACTGTCACTCCAACACTCACACACACTGTCACTCCAACACACTCACACACACTGTCTCTCCAACACTCACACACACTGTCACTCCAACACTCACACACACTGTCACTCCAACACTCACACACACTGTCACTCCAACACACTCACACACACTGTCTCTCCAACACTCACACACACTGTCACTCCAACACTCACACACACTGTCACTCCAACACTCACACACACTGTCACTCCAACACTCACACACACTGACACTCCAACACACTCACACACACTGTCACTCCAACACTCACACACACTGTCACTCCAACACTCACACACACTGTCACTCCAACACTCACACACACTGACACTCCAACACACTCACACACACTGTCACTCCAACACTCACACACACTGTCACTCCAACACACTCACACACACTGTCACTCCAACACACTCACACACTGTCACTCCAACACACTCACACACTGTCACTCCAACACACTCACACACACTGTCACTCCAACACACTCACACACACTGTCACTCCAACACACTCACACACACTGTCACTCCAACACACTCACACACACTGTCTCTCCAACACACTCACACACACTGACACTCCAACACACTCACACACACTGTCACTCCAACACACTCACACACACTGTCACTCCAACACACTCACACACACTGTCTCTCCAACACACTCACACACACTGACACTCCAACACACTCACACACACTGTCTCTCCAACACACTCACACACACTGTCACTCCAACACACTCACACACACTGACACTCCAACACACTCACACACACTGTCTCTCCAACACACTCACACACACTGTCACTCCAACACACTCACACACACTGTCACTCCAACACACTCACACACACTGTCACTCCAACACACTCACACACACTGTCACTCCAACACACTCACACACACTGACACTCCAACACACTCACACACACTGTCACTCCAACACACTCACACACACTGTCACTCCAACACACTCACACACACTGTCACTCCAACACACTCACACACACTGTCACTCCATTATTTCTCACTCACACATAATATGCACATACAGTACCAGTCAAAAGTTTGGACACACCTACTCATTCCAGGGTTTTTCTTTATTTTTACTATTTTTTACATTGTATAATAATAGTGAAGACATCAAAACTATGAAATAACACATATGGAATCATGTAGTAACCAAAAAAGTGTTAAACAAATCAAAATATATTTGAGATTCTTCAAAGCAGCCACCCTTTGCCTTGATGACAGCTTTGCACACTCTTGGCATTCTCTCAACCAGCTTCATGAGGTAGTCACCTGGAATGTATTTCAATTAACAGGTGTGCCTTCTTAAAAGTTAATTTGTGGAATTTCTTTCCTTCTTAATGCGTTTGAGCCAATCTGTTGTGACAAGGTAGGGGGGGTATACAGAAGATAGCCCTATTTGGTAAAAGACCAAGTCCATATTATGGCAAGAACAGCTCAAATAAGCAAAGAGAAACGAACAGCTCAAATAAGCAAAGAGAAATGACAGTCCATCATTACTTTAAGACATGAAGGTAAGTCAATAAGGACAATTTCAAGAACTTTGAAAGTTTCTTCAAGTGCAGTCGCAAAAACCATCAAGCGCTATGATGAAACTGGCTCTCATGAGGACCGCCACAAGAATGGAAGACCCAGAGTTACCTCTGCTGCAGAGGATAAGTTCATTAGAGTTACCAATTCATGGTCGAATTGCTGCAAAGAAACCACTACTAAAGGACACCAATAAGAAGAAGAGACTTGCTTGGGCCAAGAAACACGAGCAATGGACATTAGACCGGTGGAAATTTGTCCTTTGGTCTGGAGTCCAAATTTGAGATTTTTGCTTCCAACCGCCGTATCTTTGTGAGACGCGATGTGGGTGAACGGATGATCTCCACATGTGTATTTCCCACCGTAAAGCATGGAGGAGGAGGTGTTATGGTGTGGGGCTGCTTTGCTGGTGACACTGTCTGTGATTTATTTAGAATTCAAGGCACACTTAACCAGCATGGCTACCACAGCATTCTACAGCGATACGCCATCCCATCTGGTTTGGGCTTAGTGGGACTATCATTTGTTTTTCAACATGAGAATGACCCAACACACCTCCAGGCTGAGTAAGGGCTATTTTACCAAGAAGGAGAGTGATGAAATGCTGCATCAGATGACCTGGCCTCCACGATCCCCCGACCTCAACCCAATTGAGATGGTTTGGGAGTGAAGGAAAAGCAGCCAACAAGTGCTCAGCATATGTGGGAACTCCTTCAAGACTGTTGGAAAAGCATTCCAGGTGAAGCTGGTTGATAGAATGCCAAGAGTATATTTGAAGAATCTCAAATCTCAAATATATTTTGATTTGTTTAACACTATTTTGGTTACTACATGATTTCAAATGTGTTTTTTCATAGTTCTGATGTCTTCACTATTATTCTACAATGTAGAAAATAGTAAAAAATAAAGAACAACCCTTGAATGGTAGTGTACGTTTATACTGACTCTACACACCCACTCACATACAAGATGCTGCTACTCTGTTTATCATATGTCCTGATGCCTAGTCACCTGACCCCTACACATATCTACCTCCATCACTCCAGTATCCCTGTCCCCTTACCCCTATACATATCTACCTCCATCACTCCAGTATCCCTGTCCCCTTACCCCTATACATATCTACCTCCATCACTCCAGTATCCCTGTCCCCTTATCCCTATACATATCTACCTCCATCACTCCAGTATCCCTGTCCCCTTACCCCTATACATATCTACCTCCATCACTCCAGTATCCCTGTCCCCTTACCCCTATACATATCTACCTCCATCACTCCAGTATCCCTGTCCCCTTACCCCTATACATATCTACCTCCATCACTCCAGTATCCCTGTCCCCTTACCCCTATACATATCTACCTCCATCACTCCAGTTTCCCTGTCCCCTTACCCCTATACATATCTACCTCCATCACTCCAGTATCCCTGTCCCCTGACCCCTATACATATCTACCTCCATCACTCCAGTATCCCTGTCCCCTATACATATCTACCTCCATCACTCCAGTATCCCTGTCCCCTTACCCCTATACATATCTACCTCCATCACTCCAGTATCCCTGTCCCCTTACCCCTATACATATCTACCTCCATCACTCCAGTATCCCTGTCCCCTTATCCCTATACATATCTACCTCCATCACTCCAGTATCCCTGTCCCCTTACCCCTATACATATCTACCTCCATCACTCCAGTATCCCTGTCCCCTTACCCCTATACATATCTACCTCCATCACTCCAGTTTCCCTGTCCCCTTACCCCTATACATATCTACCTCCATCACTCCAGTATCCCTGTCCCCTTATCCCTATACATATCTACCTCCATCACTCCAGTATCCCTGTCCCCTGACCCCTATACATATCTACCTCCATCACTCCAGTATCCCTGTCCCCTTACCCCTATACATATCTACCTCCATCACTCCAGTATCCCTGTCCCCTTACCCCTATACATATCTACCTCCATCACTCCAGTGTCCCTGTCCCCTTACCCCTATACATATCTACCTCCATCACTCCAGTATCCCTGTCCCCTTACCCCTATACATATCTACCTCCATCACTCCAGTATCCCTGTCCCCTTACCCCTATACATATCTACCTCCATCACTCCAGTATCCCTGTCCCCTTACCCCTATACATATCTACCTCCATCACT
Source organism: Coregonus lavaretus (assembly GCF_964263955.1). Taxonomy (NCBI): domain Eukaryota; kingdom Metazoa; phylum Chordata; class Actinopteri; order Salmoniformes; family Salmonidae; genus Coregonus; species Coregonus lavaretus. Next base: position 49,220,287 of record NC_140004.1, read on the forward strand.
CCAGTATCCCTGTCCCCTTACCCCTATACATATCTACCTCCATCACTCCAGTTTCCCTGTCCCCTTACCCCTATACATATCTACCTCCATCACTCCAGTATCCCTGTCCCCTGACCCCTATACATATCTACCTCCATCACTCCAGTATCCCTGTCCCCTATACATATCTACCTCCATCACTCCAGTATCCCTGTCCCCTTACCCCTATACATATCTACCTCCATCACTCCAGTATCCCTGTCCCCTTACCCCTATACATATCTACCTCCATCACTCCAGTATCCCTGTCCCCTTACCCCTATACATATCTACCTCCATCACTCCAGTATCCCTGTCCCCTTATCCCTATACATATCTACCTCCATCACTCCAGTATCCCTGTCCCCTTACCCCTATACATATCTACCTCCATCACTCCAGTATCCCTGTCCCCTTACCCCTATACATATCTACCTCCATCACTCCAGTATCCCTGTCCCCTTACCCCTATACATATCTACCTCCATCACTCCAGTATCCCTGTCCCCTTATCCCTATACATATCTACCTCCATCACTCCAGTATCCCTGTCCCCTTACCCCTATACATATCTACCTCCATCACTCCAGTATCCCTTACCCCTATACATATCCACCTCCATCACTCCAGTATCCCTGTCCCCTTATCCCTATACATATCTACCTCCATCACTCCAGTATCCCTGTCCCCTTACCTCTATACATATCTACCTCCATCACTCCAGTATCCCTGTCCCCTTACCCCTATACATATCTACCTCCATCACTCCAGTATCCCTGTCCCCTTATCCCTATACATATCCACCTCCATCACTCCAGTATCCCTGTCCCCTTACCCCTATACATATCTACCTCCATCACTCCAGTATCCCTGTCCCCCTACCCCTATACATATCTACCTCCATCACTCCAGTATCCCTGTCCCCTTACCCCTATACATATCTACCTCCATCACTCCAGTATCCCTGTCCCCTTACCCCTATACATATCTACCTCCATCACTCCAGTATCCCTGTCCCCTTACCCCTATACATATCTACCTCCATCACTCCAGTATCCCTGTCCCCTTATCCCTATACATATCTACCTCCATCACTCCAGTATCCCTGTCCCCTTACCCCTATACATATCTACCTCCATCACTCCAGTATCCCTTACCCCTATACATATCCACCTCCATCACTCCAGTATCCCTGTCCCCTTATCCCTATACATATCTACCTCCATCACTCCAGTATCCCTGTCCCCTTACCTCTATACATATCTACCTCCATCACTCCAGTATCCCTGTCCCCTTACCCCTATACATATCTACCTCCATCACTCCAGTATCCCTGTCCCCTTATCCCTATACATATCCACCTCCATCACTCCAGTATCCCTGTCCCCTTACCCCTATACATATCTACCTCCATCACTCCAGTATCCCTGTCCCCCTACCCCTATACATATCTACCTCCATCACTCCAGTATCCCTGTCCCCTTACCCCTATACATATCTACCTCCATCACTCCAGTATCCCTGTCCCCTTACCCCTATACATATCTACCTCCATCACTCCAGTATCCCTGTCCCCTTACCCCTATACATATCTACCTCCATCACTCCAGTATCCCTGTCCCCTTACCCCTATACATATCTACCTCCATCACTCCAGTATCCCTGTCCCCTTACCCCTATACATATCTACCTCCATCACTCCAGTATCCCTGTCCCCTTACCCCTATACATATCTACCTCCATCACTCCAGTATCCCTGTCCCCTTACCCCTATACATACAGTGAGGGAAAAACATTTTTGATCCCCTGCTGATTTTGTACGTTTGCCCACTGACAAAGACATGATCAGTCTATAATTTTAATGGCAGGTTTATTTGAACAGTGAAAGACAGAATAACAACAACAAAATCCAGAAAAATGCATGTCAAAAATGTTATAAATTGATTTGCATTTTAATGAGGGAAATAAGTATTTGACCCCTCTGCAAAACATGACTTAGTACTTGGTGGCAAAACCCTTGTTGGCAATCACAGAGGTCAGACGTTTCTTGTAGTTGGCCACCAGGTTTGCACACATCTCAGGAGGGATTTTGTCCCACTCCTCTTTGCAGATCTTCTCCAAGTCATTAAGGTTTCGAGGCTGACGTTTGGCAACTCGAACCTTCAGCTCCCTCCACAGATTTTCTATGGGATTAAGGTCTGGAGACTGGCTAGGCCACTCCAGGACCTTAATGTGCTTCTTCTTGAGCCACTCCTCTGTTGCCTTGGCCGTGTGTTTTGGATCATTGTCATGCTGGAATACCCATCCACGACCCATTTTCAATGCCCTGGCTGAGGGAAGGAGGTTCTCACCCAAGATTTGACGGTACATGGCCCCATCCATCGTCCCTTTGATGCGGTGAAGTTGTCCTGTCCCCTTAGCAGAAAAACACCCCCAAAGCATAATGTTTCCACCTCCATGTTTGACGGTGGGGATGGTGTTCTTGGGGTCATAGGCAGCATTCCTCCTCCTCCAAACACGGCGAGTTGAGTTGATGCCAAAGAGCTCCATTTTGGTCTCATCTGACCACAACACTTTCACCCAGTTCTCCTCTGAATCATTCAGATGTTCATTGGCAAAATTCAGACGGCCCTGTATATGTGCTTTCTTGAGCAGGGGGACCTTGCGGGCGCTGCAGGATTTCAGTCCTTCACGGCGTAGTGTGTTACCAATTGTTTTCTTGGTGACTATGGTCCCAGCTGCCTTGAGATCATTACAAGATCCTCCCGTGTAGTTCTGGGCTGATTCTTCACCGTTCTCACGATCATTGCAACTCCACGAGGTGAGATCTTGCATGGAGCCCCAGGCCGAGGGAGATTGACAGTTATTTTGTGTTTCTTCCATTTGCGAATAATCACACCAACTGTTGTCACCTTCTCACCAAGCTGCTTGGCGATGGTCTTGTAGCCCATTCCAGCCTTGTGTAGGTCTACAATCTTGTCCCTGACATCCTTGGAGAGCTCTTTGGTCTTGGCCATGGTGGAGAGTTTTGAATCTGATTGATTGATTGCTTCTGTGGACAGGTGTCTTTTATACAGGTAACAAACTGAGATTAGGAGCACTCCCTTTAAGAGTGTGCTCCTAATCTCAGCTCGTTACCTGTATAAAAGACACCTGGGAGTCAGAAATCTTTCTGATTGAGAGGGGGTCAAATACTTATTTCCCTCATTAAAATGCAAATCAATTTATAACATTTTTGACATGCGTTTTTCTGGATTGTTTTGTTGTTATTCTGTCTCTCACTGTTCAAATAAACCAACCATTAAAATTATAGACTGATCATTTCTTTGTCAGTGGGCAAACGTACAAAATCAGCAGGGGATCAAATACTTTTTTCTCTCACTGTATCTACCTCCATCACTCCATCCCTGCACATTTAAATATGGTATTGGAACTGATTTTTTAATATTTCCTGTATATAGTATGCTTACCTACTTTATTGTATATTTCTTTTTCTTATTTGTTCTAGTATTACATTGTTATTGATTATCGCATTGTTGGGTTTTGAGTTTGCAAGAAAGGCACATCACTCTTCTTGTGCATGTGACATTAAGACTTGAATCTTTAAACACACACACAGAGACACACAGACAAAAACACTCAAAGCCCTCAGCAGTAGGAGTGTGGTTGGCACGGGGTGGCGTGGGTGTAGAGGTTGGTGTTTAGAAGAGCTCAACCAGAGGAGGTCTATCATTATGTGGGCCTCTGACTGAAGGAGAGAGGAGGAGGAGGAGGGGGAGGGAGGGAGGGAGGGAGGGAGGAGAGAGAGAGAGCTCCAAGCTCATTTATGGACACCATGTAAACTACCACTAACATGCACCGTGTGTGAGCGTAGAACGGGACTCCGCCCCTCCTGATTGCAGCAGGCTGTGGGAACATTCAGATCATCGATGTGCTGATGAGGAAAGGAGCTGAGATACAGGCCCACGACAAGGTACGCCCTCACACACACTACCACACCCTCACACACACTACCACACACTACCATACCCTCACACACACTACCACACCCTCACACACACTACCACACACTACCACACCCTCACACACACTACCACACCCTCACACACACTACCACACCCTCACACACACTACCACACACTACCACACACTACCACACACTACCACACACTACCACACACACTACCACACCCTCACACACACTACCACACACTACCACACCCTACCACACACTCACACACACACTACCACACACTACCACACCCTCACACACACTACCACACACTACCACACACTACCACACCCTCACACACACTACCACACACTACCACACCCTCACACACACTACCACACACTACCACACACTACCACACACTACCACACACTACCACACACTACCACACACACTACCACACCCTCACACACACTACCACACACTACCACACACTACCACACACTACCACACCCTCACACACACTACCACACACTACCACACACTACCACACACTCACACACACTACCACACACTACCACACCCTCACACACACTACCACACACTACCACACACTACCACACCCTCACACACACTACCACACACTACCACACCCTCACACACACTACCACACACTACCACACACTCACACACACTACCACACCCTCACACACACTACCACACACTACCACACACTACCACACACTCACACACACTACCACACACTACCACACCCTCACACACACTACCACACACTACCACACCCTCACACACACTACCACCCACTACCACACACTACCACACCCTCACACACACTACCACACCCTCACACACACTACCACACACTACCACACCCTCACACACACTACCACACACTACCACACACTACCACACACTACCACACATCCTCACACACACTACCACCCACTACCACACACTACCACACACTACCACCCACTACCACACCCTACCACACACTACCACACACCCTCACACACACTACCACACACTACCACACACTACCACACACACTACCACCCACTACCACCCACTACCACACACTACCACCCACTACCACACACTACCACACACACTACCACACACTCACACACACTACCACACACTACCACACCCTCACACACACTACCACACACTACCACACCCTCACACACACTACCACCCACTACCACACACTACCACACACCCTCACACACACTACCACACACTACCACACACTACCACACACTACCACACACCCTCACACACACTACCACCCACTACCACACACTACCACACACCCTCACACACACTACCACCCACTACCACACACTACCACACACTACCACACACCCTCTACCACACACTACCACACACTACCACACACACTACCACACACTACCACACACTACCACCCACTACCACACACTACCACACACCCTCACACACACTACCACACACTACCACACACTACCACACACTACCACACACCCTCACACACACTACCACCCACTACCACACACTACCACCCACTACCACCCACTACCACACACTACCACCCACTACCACACACTACCACCCACTACCACACACTACCACCCACTACCACACACTACCACACACTACCACACACTCACACACACTACCACACACTACCACACCCTCACACACACTACCACACACTACCACACCCTCACACACACTACCACACACTACCACACACCCTCACACACACTACCACCCACTACCACACACTACCACACACCCTCACACACACTACCACCCACTACCACACACTACCACACACCCTCACACACACTACCACCCACTACCACACACTACCACCCACTACCACACACCCTCACACCCTCACACCCACTACCACACACTACCACACACACTACCACACCCTCACACCCACTACCACACACCCTCACACCCTCACACACATTACCACACACACTACCATACCCTCACACACTACCACGCCCTCACACACCCTCACACACCCTCACACACACTACCACACCCTCACACACACAGACTCACACACAGAAAACACACTCAGCCGACTTCTTAATTAGGGTTTCATTTTAATGACACTCAAGAATACACAAATATATAGATATCATCAAATATCCCTAGAAGTAAAAAAAATAAAATCATTAAATGTGAGTGAGTATTTTGAGACGTATTTTAAGGCGTGGTAGTATGAAAAATGTATGCACTCAGTAACTGTAAGTCGCTCTGGATAAGAGCGTCTGGTAAATGACTAAAATGTAAATGTAGTTGTTAAACCTGGGATCAAATATGTAACAGAAACGCTACAAACCATGTGTCTGACTGTACCCATTAAACCTCAGAGTGGAGCGAACGCCATCTACTACGCAGGGAGACACGGACACGTGGACACCCTCAGGTTCCTGCATGAAAAGACCTGCGCCCTGGACGTCCAAGATAAGGTGATCCTATTGTCTATACACAGAGACACCATGGATACCACCATCAGAACACACTCCAGTCAGTCCACCATGGGTACCACCATCAGAACACACTCCAGTCAGTCCACCATGAATACCACCATCAGAACACACTCCAGTCAGTCCATCCCCCCCCCCACACACACACACACACACACACACACACTAGGGCTGTGACGGTCATGGAGTTTTGGATGACGGTAATTGGCCAGTCAAATGACCAGGGTGGCTGTTTTTTGGCGTACATTTCTTCCTCCTCCCGATTCCATGAAGCAGAATGAATAGAGCGGCAGTCCCATTCAAGTCAGTGATGGCATAATGGATGGACTGGCGGCCGTTGTAGTCAGGTGATGGCATAATGGCGGCCGTTGCCAGGAGCAAAGCAGGAAGTAAAAGCAGGAAGTGTACCCATCAATATGAGCTGTGATTTGTTGTCAATTCAACTGACTTTACAAAAAAAAAAAAGACTTTCAATTGCATGAGCCACATCAGTGAACGTCATTTGAATGAACATTCAATGTTACCATTATTGCATCATAATACCAGGCAGCCATTGTGAGTGAACCCATGAGTTTACCAGTCAAACTGCCACACGAATGCCTGGGCATCTCGTCTTCAGTCCGCTGTTTGATAATCAAATACAGTTATGACGTTCCTTTTCATGACAGTCTTCATCCATAACGTCGGTTGCACGCTTATACGGTAATATACCGGTCCAAACCACCACCATCAGAGTTCAATCATTCCTGGATTGATCTGCTTTATTTGCTGTTGCCATGGAGACTGTGCTACACACGCTCTAGTCCTCCTTTCTCAGTGCCTCTCCACCTCTCTAGATCACTCCGCCTGCTGACTGGCATCAGCTGATACACTGGGGTTTACTGTTTCACCACAGAGTGGCTGGGCCTAGACTGTCATACTTCAGAAGGACTGTGTGTGTGTTAAGGACTGGTGTGTGTGTGTGTGTTAAGACCTGTGTGTGTGTGTGTTAAGGACTGTGTGTGTGTGTGTTAAGGACTGTTGTGTGTGTGTGTGTGTGTGTGTGTGTTAAGGACTGTGTGTGTGTGTGTGTGTGTGTGTGTTAAGGACTGTTGTGTGTGTGTGTGTTAAGACCTGTGTGTGTGTGTGTTAAGGACTGTGTGTGTGTGTGTTAAGGACTGTTGTGTGTGTGTGTGTGTGTGTGTTAAGGACTGTGTGTGTGTGTGTGTGTGTGTTAAGGACTGTTGTGTGTGTGTGTGTTAAGACCTGTGTGTGTGTGTGTGTGTTAAGGACTGTGTGTGTGTGTGTTAAGGACTGTTGTGTGTGTGTGTGTGTGTGTGTTAAGGACTGTGTGTGTGTGTGTGTGTGTGTTAAGGTCTGTTGTGTGTGTGTGTGTGTGTGTGTTAAGGACTGTTGTGTGTGTGTGTTAAGGACTGTTGTGTGTGTGTGTGTGTGTTTGTGTTGTGCCATGACGCCCAACATTTTAGATTGTTCTGAAAGTTAGAAATAGATAAGATTAGCATTCCAGAAACATTATTTTGTTGACATATAATTTGATCTCTGAGAAATTAAGCTAATTGAATGCACCCAAATTTGCCATTTTTAATTTATAGGATTCATATAATATTCAATAAATATAGTACCAAACATCCGTTTTTTGGACCAAACTTTTTTCTAACAGTGAGTAAGACGAGGAATCCAAAGAAGTGGTCAAAAGTAATCCAGGGACCCCCCCCCCCCCCCCCACAACAACCCCACCCCAACAACCAGTATATACACTGAGTGTACAAAACTAATATTGAGTTGCACCCCCTTTTGCCCTCAGAACAGCTTTCATCTGGATTAACCTGGTCAGTCTGTCTTGGAAAGAGCAAGTGTTCCTAATTTTCTGTACACTCAGTAAGTCTGACCAGTAGTATGGGGCTGCGGCTCGGAGGATTGTTTCTTCATCCTATGTAATGTATTGTTTCTTCATCCTATGTAATGTATTGTCAGTGAATTTGGTGATGTTTTGTTTCCCCTGCTCAGTGAATTTAGTGATGTTTTGTTTCCCCTGCTCAGTGAATTTAGTGATGTTTTGTTTCCCCTGCTCAGTGAATTTGGGGATGTTTTGTTTCCCCTGCTCAGTGAATTTGGTGATGTTTTGTTTCCCCTGCTCAGTGAATTTAGTGATGTTTTGTTTCCCCTGCTCAGTGAATTTGGGGATGTTTTGTTTCCCCTGCTCAGTGAATTTGGTGATGTTTTGTTTCCCCTGCTCAGTGAATTTAGTGATGTTTTGTTTCCCCTGCTCAGTGAATTTGGGGATGTTTTGTTTCCCCTGCTCAGTGAATTTGGTGATGTTTTGTTTCCCCTGCTCAGTGAATTTGGGGATGTTTTGTTTCCCCTGCTCAGTGAATTTGGGGATGTTTTATTTCCCCTGCTCAGTGAATTTAGTGATGTTTTGTTTCCCCTGCTCAGTGAATTTGGGGATGTTTTGTTTCCCCTGCTCAGTGAATTTAGTCATTTGAAGTTGTTTGGTTTATGTTCCATCCCACGTCCTGATATTACCAGATCTGACCACTAGATGGTGTTATATACTGGTTGTTGGGGTGGGATTGGCGTGAGGTGTGGGGCGGACCCTGGATGGCTTTTGACCATTTCTTTGGATTCCTCATGTCGATGTCACTGTTCGAAAAAAGTTTGGTCCAAATCGGATGTTAGGTACTATATTTATTGAATATTATATGAATCCTATCAATTAAAATGGGCAATTTGAGTGCAATCAATTAGCTTAATTTCTCAAATCAAATTATATTTCAACAAAATAATGTTTCAGGAACGCTAATCTCATCTGTTTCTAACAACAGAAACGCCTTTGAGGTGTTAATGCTGTCATGATGTTTCAGAGTGGAGAGACAGCCCTCCACGTGGCAGCTCGCTATGGCAACGTGGATGTGGTCCAATACCTGTGTAGTATCCATGCCAACCCAGACCTCTCAGACAGGGTACGTACACACACACACACACACACACACACACACACACACACACACACACACACACACACACACACACACACACACACACACACTTTCCTAATATATGGGGTGCACCCCCACCCCCTTTTCCCTCAGAACAGCCTCAATTCGTCGGGTCATGGACTCTACAAGGTGTCGAAAGCGCTCCACAGGGATGCTGGCCCATGTTGACTCCAATGCTACCCACAGTTGTGTCAAGTTGGCTGGATGTCCTTTGGTTAATGGACCATTCTTGATACACACTGGTAACTGTTGAGCATGAAAAACCCATCAGCGTTGCAGTTCTTGACACACTCAAACCGGTGCGCCTGGCACCTACTACCATACCCCGTTCAAAGGCACTGAAATCTATTGTCTTGCCCATTCACCCTCTGAATGGCACACATACACAATCCATGTCTCAACTGTCTCAAGGCTTTAAAATCCTTCTTTAACCTGTCTCCTCCCCTTCATCTACACTGATTGAAGTGGATTTAACAAGTGACATCAATAAGGGATCATAGCTTTCACCTGGATTCACCTGGTCAGTTTGTCATGGAAAGAGCAGGTGTCTTAATGTTTTGTCCACTCAGTGTATTTTAGCAAGTAAATGAGACAACAAGTGCATAATGTATGTAATGTGTTAACCTGATAATGTATGTAATGTGTTAACCTGATCATGTATGTAATGTGTTAACCTGATCATGTATGTCATGTGTTAACCTGATCATGTATGTCATGCGTTAACCTGATCATGTATGTCATGCGTTAACCTGATCATGTATGTCATGCGTTAACCTGATCATGTATGTCATGCGTTAACCTGATCATGTATGTCATGCGTTAACCTGATCATGTATGTCATGCGTTAACCTGATCATGTATGTCATGCGTTAACCTGATAAGGTATGTCATGCGTTAACCTGATCATGTATGTCATGCGTTAACCTGATCATGTATGTCATGCGTTAACCTGATAATGTATGTCACGCGTTAACCTGATAAGGTATGTCACGTGTTAACCTGATGAGATAATGTATGTCACGTGTTAACCTGATAAGGTATGTCACGTGTTAACCTGATAAGGTATGTCATGTGTTAACCCGATAAGGTATGTCACGTGTTAACCTGATAAGGTATGTCATGTGTTAACCTGATGAGTTACAGTGCATTCGGAAAGTATTCAGACCCCTTGACTTTTTCCACATTTTGTTACATTACAGCCTTATTCTAAAATTTATTAAATTACATTTTTTTCTCATCAATCTACACACAATACCCCATAATGACAAAGTGAAAACAGGTTTTTATGCATTTTTGCATATATAAAAAATAAAAACAGAAATATCTTATTTACATAAGTATTCAGACCCTTTGCTATCTCGAAATTGAGCTCAGGTGCATCCTGTTTCCATTGATCATCCTTGAGATGTTGCTACAACTTGATTGGAGTCCAACAGTGGAAAATTCAATTGATTGGACATGATTTGGAAAGGCACACACCTGTCTATATAAGGTCCCACAGTTGACAGTGCATGTCAGAGCAAAAACCAAGCCATGAGGTCGAAGGAATTGTCCGTAGAGCTCTGAGACAGGATTGTGTCGAGGCACAGATCTACGGAAGGGTACCAACAAATTTCTGCAGCATTGAAGGTCCCCAAGAACACAGTGGCCTCCATCATTCTTAAATGGAAGGAGTTTGGAACCACCAAGACTCTTCCTAGAGCTGGCCGCCCGGCCAAACTGAGCAATCGCGGGAGAAGGGACGTGGTCAGGAAGGTGACCCAGAACCTGATGGTCACTCTGACAGAGCTCCAGAGTTCCTCTGTGGAGATGGGAGAACTTTCCAGAAGGACAACCATCTCTGCAGCACTCCACCAATCAGGCCTTTATGGCAGAGTGGCCAGACGGAAGCCACTCCTCAGTAAAAGGCACATGACAGCCTGCTTGGAGTTTACCAAAAGGCACCTAAAGGACTCTCAGACCATGAATGCCAAGCGTCACGTCTGGAGGAAACCTGGCACCATCCCTGCGGTGAAGCATGGTGGTGGCAGCATCATGCTGTGGGGATGTTTTTCAGCGGCAGGGACTGGGAGACTAGTCAGGATCGAGGGAAAGATGAACGGAGAAAAGTACAGAGAGATCCTTGATGAAAACTTGAGGCTATCCCTCCATTGTTCTGTACCAACCATACGATCAGGAGGGATAGCAGCATTGTTCTGTACCAACCGTTATATCAGGAGGGATAGCAGCATTGTTCTGTACCAACCGTTATATCAGGAGGGATAGCAGCATTGTTCTGTACCAACTGTTATATCAGGAGGGATAGCAGCATTGTTCTGTACCAACCGTTATATCAGGAGGGATAGCAGCATTGTCCTGTACCAACCGTTATATCAGGAGGGATAGCAGCATTGTTCTGTACCAACCGTTATATCAGGAGGGATAGCAGCATTGTCCTGTACCAACCGTTATATCAGGAGGGATAGCAGCATTGTTCTGTACCAACCGTTATATCAGGAGGGATAGCAGCATTGTTCTGTACCAACTGTTATATCAGGAGGGATAGCAGCATTGTTCTGTACCAACCGTTATATCAGGAGGGATAGCAGCATTGTCCTGTACCAACCGTTATATCAGGAGGGATAGCAGCATTGTTCTGTACCAACCGTTATATCAGGAGGGATAGCAGCATTGTTCTGTACCAACCGTTATATCAGGAGGGATAGCAGCATTGTTCTGTACCAACCGTTATATCAGGAGGGATAGCAGCATTGTTCTGTACCAACCGTTATATCAGGAGGGATAGCAGCATTGTTCTGTACCAACCGTTATATCAGGAGGGATAGCAGCATTGTTCTGTACCAACCGTTATATTAGGAGGGATAGCAGCATTGTTCTGTACCAACCGTTATATCAGGAGGGATAGCAGCATTGTTCTGTACCAACCGTTATATCAGGAGGGATAGCAGCATTGTTCTGTACCAACCGTTATATCAGGAGGGATAGCAGCATTGTTCTGTACCAACCGTTATATCAGGAGGGATAGCAGCATTGTTCTGTACCAACCGTTATATTAGGAGGGATAGCAGCATTGTTCTGTACCAACCGTTATATTAGGAGGGATAGCAGCATTGTTCTGTACCAACTGTTATATCAGGAGGGATAGCAGCATTGTTCTGTACCAACCGTTATATCAGGAGGGATAGCAGCATTGTTCTGTACCAACCGTTATATTAGGAGGGATAGCAGCATTGTTCTGTACCAACCGTTATATTAGGAGGGATAGCAGCATTGGAAAAGCACCATGCTTCTGTCTTGTTCGCTCTGACAGATAGTTGTTGACTTGATGATGTCCGTTGATAATGTTAGTTGTAGAGAGAAACAGGCCCAGTTTTTCAAAGCCTAAGGTAGTGATTAGGATAGTTTTGTGATAATTTAGATTCCACTGGAAGTGACAAGGAGTGGCATTAAGGCCCAAACCGACTGGTACCAGGCTACTTTAGATAGATTAGGAGCTGCCAAACCGACTGGTACCAGGCTACTTTAGATAGATTAGGAGCTGCCAAACCGACTGGTACCGGGCTACTTTAGATGGATTATGAGCTGCCATGTGGGTATCCCTATAACCCCCCCTCCTCTCCCCAACAGGAGCAGGAGACCCCGCTCCACTGTGCGTCGTGGCACGGCTACTCCTCGGTTGCCAGGACACTGTGCCAGGCGGGGTGCCAGGTTGATGCCAGGAACAGGGAGGGAGAGAGCCCCCTCCTCACCGCCTCCGCCAGGGGCTTCGTTGACATAGTAGAGTGTCTGATAGAATATGGAGCTGACCTCAACTCTACTGACAAGGTCATTATATTACTATAACACGATCATCTAGGATATAGTATTACTATACTAGTGCTGGTAGAGATCTATAGAATATTTAGTGTGATGACATTTGTATCATGGCTACGAGGCCAGACATGGAGTGGATGTGTTTGTGTGTAGGACAGCCACATAGCGCTCCACCTGGCTGTGAGGAGGTGTCAACTGGAGGTGGTCAGGTGTCTGCTCCGCCACCGTTGCCCCGTCGACCATCAGGATCGCCACGGCAACACGCCGCTGCACATCGCCTGTAAGGACGGCAACCTGCCTGTTGTCACGACACTGTGTGCTGCCAAGGCAACCCTCGACCTGCCCAATAAGGTAGAGACACTGTATTTAATCAACCAACCAGTCTCAACCTACCCAGCAAGGTATCTATTATCACTCACTCAATCTGCCAATCAATTCATCAGTCAATCAATCAGTCCTTAATAGCATTATTTTCCATTAAAAACATGACAGACTTCAGACTAGCTCAACAAGGCTTCATATCTCTCTCTGCTTCCCTCTCTCTCTGCTTCCCATTCTAACTGACCTTCATATCTTCATATCTCTCTCTGCTTCCCTCTCTCTCTGCTTCCCATTCTAACTGACCTTCATATCTTCATATCTCTCTCTGCTTCCCATTCTAACTGACCTTCATATCTTCATATCTCTCTCTGCTTCCCATTCTAACTGACCTTCATATCTTCATATCTCTCTCTGCTTCCCATTCTAACTGACCTTCATATCTTCATATCTCTCTCTGCTTCCCATTCTAACTGACCTTCATATCTTCATATCTCTCTCTGCTTCCCATTCTAACTGACCTTCATATCTTCATATCTCTCTCTGCTTCCCATTCTAACTGACCTTCATATCTTCATATCTCTCTCTGCTTCCCATTCTAACTGACCTTCATATCTTCATATCTCTCTCTGCTTCCCATTCTAACTGACCTTCATATCTTCATATCTCTCTCTGCTTCCCATTCTAACTGACCTTCATATCTTCATATCTCTCCCTGCTTCCCATTCTAACTGACCTTCATATCTCTCTCTGCTTCACAGGACTCTAAGATAATCCCATTCTAACTGACCTTCTGATTCTGATACCAGAGTTGTGATATGAATATATTCTGAGACTGGATTGAAGCCATTTCTATTATTTTAGTGCAGAGCTTTTTCCCCCCAAAGGATTGTGGGAGGTCATGTGTATCCAGGAAGAGCGGCGTGTCTGTATTTATCTTGTATTTATTTATTTTGAGATCTGTGGTAAAATATGATTTGTTTCCTCAAGCGCATTGTTAGAGACAGGTCTGTTGGTCAAGCAGAGGCAAATCATTCTAGTTTAATTGAAAAGTCTGGTCTGCTTTTTTGTCTTGAATTAATGTAAACACAACGGTGATGCATGCTATTGGTTAAGTCCTGTCTGTGTGATGCATGCTATTGGTTAAGTCCTGTCTGTGTGATGCATGCTATTGGTTAAGTCCTGTCTGTGTGATGCATGCTATTGGTTAAGTCCTGTCTGTGTGATGCATGCTATTGGTTAAGTCCTGTCTGTGTGATGCATGCTATTGGTTAAGTCCTGTCTGTGTGATGCATGCTATTGGTTAAGTCCTGTCTGTGTGATGCATGCTATTGGTTAAGTCCTGTCTGTGTGATGCATGCTATTGGTTAAGTCCTGTCTGTGTGATGCATGCTATTGGTTAAGTCCTGTCTGTGTGATGCATGCTATTGGTTAAGTCCTGTCTGTGTGATGCATGCTATTGGTTAAGTCCTGTCTGTGTGATGCATGCTATTGGTTAAGTCCTGTCTGTGTGATGCATGCTATTGGTTAAGTCCTGTCTGTGTGATGCATGCTATTGGTTAAGTCCTGTCTGTGTGATGCATGCTATTGGTTAAGTCCTGTCTGTGTGATGCATGCTATTGGTTAAGTCCTGTCTGTGTGATGCATGCTATTGGTTAAGTCCTGTCTGTGTGATGCATGCTATTGGTTAAGTCCTGTCTGTGTGATGCATGCTATTGGGCCTCGTTATGAGGCATCCATCAAACTGGGTTATTAATTAGTTGAATCAGTCAGATCAAGTCTGGTTTCTGTTTCTGCTGTTGAAGTTCTTTTCCTCCTTACTTTAGGTTTGCCGGTAACACTTCACTAACTGTACCAACGTAACGCTCAGATGACCTCTAACCCCCTGACCTCTCACCCCTGACCTCTACCCCCTGACCTCTCACCCCTGACCTCTACCCCCTGACCTCTCACCCCTGACCTCTCACCCCTGACCTCTCACCCCTGACCTCTCACCCCTGACCTCTCACCCCTGACCTCTCACCCCTGACCTCTCTCCCCTGACCTCTAACCCCTGACCTCTAACCCCTGACCTCTCACCCCTGACCTCTCACCCCTGACCTCTCACCCCTGACCTCTCACCCCTGACCTCTCACCCCTGACCTCTCTCCCCTGACCTCTAACCCCTGACCTCTAACCCCTGACCTCTCACCCCTGACCTCTAACCCCTGACCTCTCACCCCTGACCTCTCACCCCTGACCTCTCACCCTGGTCTCTGTCTCTCTCCAGTATGGCAGGACTCCTCTCCACATGGCAGCTAACAACGGTCTTCTAGAGGTGGTCAGACACCTGATCTCTCACCCCTGACCTTTAACCCTGGTCTCTGTCTCTCTCCAGTATGGCAGGACTCCTCTCCACATGGCAGCTAACAACGGTCTTCTAGAGGTGGTCAGACACCTGTGTGTAGCTGGGGCCAATACTGACGCCGTCACCAACGTAAGATATTTAAGCAATAAGGCCCGAGGGGGTGTGGTATATGTCCAATATACCACGGCTAAGGGCTGTTCTTAAGCCCGACGCAACGCGGAGTACCTGGATACAGCCCTTAGCCGTGTTATATTGGCCATATACCACAAACCCCCGAGGTGCCTTATTGCTATTATAAACTGGTTACCAACGTAATTAGAACAGTACAAATAAATGTTTTGTCATACCCGTGGTATACGGTCTGATATACCGCGGCTGTCAGCCAATCAGCATTCACAAAAAAATATGTATGCACGCATGACTGTAAGTCGCTTTGGATAAAAGCGTCTGCTAAATGGCATATTATATTATTATTATATTATATTCAGGGCTTGAACCACCCAGTTTATAATAACTTTTATACAAAACTGAAGAAGGTACCGACACATATCTCTGTGGAACTCCACTCCACATTACATTCATACAGCATCTTTCACGGAGTCTCAAATCAAAAAACTAAAATGGAAACTAGTGGGTTGATCTGGTAGCTCTGAAAAATGTTTCTCTGGTGTCCAGTTGAGTTGTTGTTTATGTTTGATCAGCATAAAGGAAGCAATATCATGATGAATAGAGCCCCACAGTGGAGGTGTCATAATACCCATAAAACCTAGTGGTCAAACAGGGAAATGGTTATTTGAAAATGAAATAATCTCCAAAATATCGCTATTTTTTTAAACTAGCCATAGAAAGTTGATTGCAATTTCAGTTTAATCCACCAGAAAAGACATAACACATAATACAACAAATATAATGGTTAAACTCAAATATATTAATTGATAAAAAACCATTATTATTGGAGAATAAAAAAAAAATATATATATAATCTTTGTAAATTATAACAAAAATAGAACTGGTGGAGTTATGTCTCTCTCTCTCTCTCTCTCTCTCTCTCTCTCTCCCCCTCTCTCTCCCTCTCTCCCTCTCTCTCCCTCTCTCTCTCTCTCCCTCTCCCTCTCCCCCCTCTCTCTCTCCCTCTCCCCCCCTCTCTCTCTCCCTCAGGATGGTAAAACAGCAGAGGATCTGGCAGTGCAGGAGCAGCAGGAGCATGTTGCTGTGTTGCTGGGTAAACTGAAGAAGGTACCACCACACATCTCTGTGGTACTCCACAATACATTACATCAACAACCTGCATCTGGCCAGCATACCTTTAACCTCAACCTGCATCAGATCAGTGTACCTTTAACCTCAACCTGCATCAGATCAGTGTACCTTTAACCTCAACCTGCATCAGATCAGTGTACCTTTAACCTCAACCTGCATCTGGCCAGAGTACCTTTACAAGGCCCACATTTTAGGAATGGAATATGAATGATGCAAAGTTCCCATGCCAGGTCCCATGCCAGGTCCCATGCCAGGTCCCATGCCAGGTCCCATGCCAGGTTCCATGCCAGGTTCCATGCCAGGTCCCATGCCAGGTCCCATGCCAGGTCCCATGCCAGGTCACACACCAAGTTTCGAGATAATAACAATGTTTAAAATATGTTAGCAGTTGAAAAATGTAGGATAACATTTAAAATGTTACATAAACTATGCACAGTGTTGTGACAATCTGCAAATAGTAGAATGTATGAATGACGGGAATAAATAGGCAGATAAATATAGGTGTTTCTGACCTACTGGTTGACCTTTTCTTGTGGCAGCAGGTCACACATTTTGCTGCTGTGATGGCACACTGGGGGATTTCACCTAACATAATTGTCAAAATTGTATTGGTTTTCAAATTGTTTGTGTGTTTGTGTAATTTGAATTGAATCTCTATCTCTGTGCCATAAAGTACACTGCTCAAAAAAAATTAAGGGAACACTTAAATAACACAATGTAACTCCAAGTCAATCACACTTCTGTGAAATCAAACTGTCCACTTAGGAAGCAACACTGATTGACAATACATTTCACATGTTGTTGTGCAAATGGAATAGACAACAGGTGGAAATTATAGGCAATTAGCAAGACACCCCCAATAAAGGACTGATTTTGCAGGTGGTGACCACAGACCACTTCTCAGTTCCTATGCTTCCTGGCTGATGTTTTGGTCACTTTTGAATGCTGGCGGTGCTTTCACTCTAGTGGTAGCATGAGACGGAGTCTACAACCCACACAAGTGGCTCAGGTAGTGCAGCTCATCCAGGATGGCACATCAATGCGAGCTGTGGCAAGAAGGTTTGCTGTGTCTGTCAACGTAGTGTCCAGAGCATGGAGGCGCTACCAGGAGACAGGCCAGTACATCAGGAGACGTGGAGGAGGCCGTAGGAGGGCAACAACCCAGCAGCAGGACTGCTACCTCCGCCTTTGTGCAAGGAGGAGCAGGAGGAGCACTGCCAGAGCCCTGCAAAATGACCTCCAGCAGGCCACAAATGTGCATGTGTCTGCTCAAACGATCAGAAACAGACTCCATGAGGGTGGAATGAGGGCCCGACGTCCACAGGTGGGGGTTGTGCTTACAGCCCAACACCGTGCAGGACGTTTGGCATTTGCCAGAGAACAGCCACTGGCGCCCTGTGCTCTTCACAGATGAAAGCAGGTTCACACTGAGCACATGTGACAGACGTGACAGAGTCTGGAGACGCTGTGGAGAACGTTCTGCTGCCTGCAACATCCTCCAGCATGACCGGTTTGGCGGTGGGTCAGTCATGGTGTGGGGTGGCATTTCTTTGGGGGGCCGCACAGCCCTCCATGTGCTCGCCAGAGGTAGCCTGACTGCCATTAGGTACCGAGATGAGATCCTCAGACCCCTTGTGAGACCATATGCTGGTGCGGTTGGCCCTGGGTTCCTCCTAATGCAAGACAATGCTAGACCTCATGTGGCTGGAGTGTGTCAGCAGTTCCTGCAAGAGGAAGGCATTGATGCTATGGACTGGCCCGCCCGTTCCCCAGACCTGAATCCAATTGAGCACATCTGGGACATCATGTCTCGCTCCATCCACCAACGCCACGTTGCACCACAGACTGTCCAGGAGTTGGCGGATACTTTAGTCCAGGTCTGGGAGGAGATCCCTCAGGAGACCATCCACCACCTCATCAGGAGCATGCCCAGGCGTTGTAGGGAGGTCATACAGGCACGTGGAGGCCACACACACTACTGAGCCTCATTTTGACTTGTTTTAAGGACATTACATCAAAGTTGGATCAGCCTGTAGTGTGGTTTTCCACTTTAATTTTGAGGGTGACTCCAAATCCAGACCTCCATGGGTTGATAAATTTGATTTCCATTGATAATTTTTGTGTGATTTTGTTGTCAGCACATTCAACTATGTAAAGAAAAAAGTATTTAATAAGATTATTTCATTCATTCAGGTCTAGGATGTGTTATTTTAGTGTTCCCTTAATTTCTTTGAGCAGTTTATAATGTCAAAGTGGAATTATGTTTTTAGAAACTCTTGAACCCCTTGACTGTTTTGTTGTGTTACAGCCTGAATTTAAAATTGTTTTGTCACTGGCTTACACACAATACCCCATAATGTCAAAGTTGACATTTTTTCAAATGAATATAAAATGAAACGCTGAAATGTCTTGAGTCAATAAGTATTCAACCCCTTTGTTATGGCAAGCCTAAATAAGTTCAGGAGTAAAAATGTGCTTAACAAGTCACATAATAAGTTGCATGGACTCACTCTGTGTGCAATAATAGTGTTTAACATAATTTTTGAATGAGTACCTCATCTCTGTACCCCACACATTCAATTATCTGTAATGTCCCTCAGTCGAGCAGTGAATTTCAAACACAGATTTAACCACAAAGACCAGGGAGGTTTTCCAATGCCTAACAAAGAAGGGCACCGATTGGTAGATGGGTAAAAAAAAAAAAAAAAAAAGCAGACATTGAATAACCCTTTGAGCACGGAAAGTTATAAATTACACTTTCGATGGTGTATCAATGCACCCAAAATACAGGCGTCCTAACTCAGATGCCGGAGAGGAAGGAACGTGCTTGTGTATAATTTCTGGTTATTGGTCCATATAATAACGATATGGTACAAAATATATTAATAGTAATTAAATACAGTTGTATTATTTTGCACCGCTGAAAGTGCTTTACATTGTAAGTAGGAAAACTCACCTCATCCATTTGAGTAGTGAAATGCATCCTTCTTTCCTCCCTCCTTCCTCCCTTCCTTCCTTCCTTCCTTCCTTCCTTCCTTCCTTCCTTCCTTCCTTCCTTCCTCTCTTCCTCCTTCCTCCGTCCTTCCATCTTTCCTCCCTCCTTCCCCCTCCTTCCTTCCTTCCTCCCTTCCTCCCTCCTTCCTCTCTTCCTTCCTCCTTCCCTCCCTCCCTCCCTCCCTCCTTCTCTTTCTCAGCATATGACAGAAGGGAAATGTCAGTTCATAAAAGTTTAAACCGCTACCTCAGGTCTATAGTAGTATTTCTCTTCACTCAGGAGTTGTTATATGATCTGATTGCCCCCCCCCTCCCCAGAACAACCATAAAGGCAGCTACATCCAGGCCCTGCGTCCCACCAGCACCCCCCAGCCCCGGGTCAAGCTGAAAATGCTGGGCCACTGTGGCTGTGGGAAGAGCTCCCTCCTGGAGAGTCTGAAGTGTGGCATCCTGCGGAGCTTCTTCAGGAGGAGACGACCACGCGGCAACAACACCGCACGACACCCCAACTCACCCATGGACGGCAAGGCTGCAGGTAGGCTTCACACACACACACACACACACACACACACACACACACACACACACACACACACACACACACACACAGGGACACACTGATTTTAATGGCTGAGGATGAACCGTAGCCACGTAGCAACTTATCAAGGCCCAGGATAAGTTATGACTTATCTCCACCCCAACAACCCAGCTCACCATAGTGGGTTCATATTATTAGGATGTTCATGTCTCTGGCCCAGGCCTGTGTTTGACAGGAAAACAGTCAGTATGGTAGTATAGTGTATAGTCAGTATGGTAGTATAGTGTGTAGACAGTATGGTAGTATAGTGTATAGTCAGTATGGTAGTATAGTGTATAGTCAGTATGGTAGTATAGTGTATAGTCAGTATGGTAGTATAGTGTATAGTCAGTATGGTAGTATAGTGTATAGTCAGTATGGTAGTATAGTGTGTAGACAGTATGGTAGTATAGTGTATAGTCAGTATGGTAGTATAGTGTATAGTCAGTATGGTAGTATAGTGTATAGTCAGTATAGTCAGTATGGTAGTATAGTGTATAGTCAGTATGTCAGTATGGTAGTATAGTGTATAGTCAGTATGGTAGTATAGTGTATAGTCAGTATGGTAGTATAGTGTATAGTCAGTATGGTAGTATAGTGTATAGTCAGTATGGTAGTATAGTGTATAGTCAGTATGGTAGTATAGTAGAGTGCTTCCCAACCTATTTTGAACCATGATTGATAATGGTGGCGGAGGGGATGGCTGCCGTTTCATGGGCTCCTAACCAACCGTGCTATTTTGTGTGTTTTCGCGTTGTTTATAACTTATTTTGTACATAATGTTGCTGCTACCATCTCTAATGACCGAAAATAGCTTCTGGATATCAGAACAGCGATTACTCACCTCGAACTGGACACATATTTTTTATTTAATAAGGATATACTGCTAGGCCCAAATCGCCGTCATTCGCATGAAGAAAAGACGGAAATACAGGGGGCGGAGATCGGGGTGCCATGTGAGAATTTGTCGGCGAGTGGGTAACCCGCCTCTACCATCCATTCTATTAGCCAACGTCACTGGAGAATAAACTGGATGATCTTCGTTCCAGACTATCCTACCAACGGGACATTAAAAAGCTGCGGGGCCAGACGGATTACCAAGACGTGTACTCAGAGCATGCGCGGACCAACTGGCAAGTGTCTTCACTGATATTTTCAACCTCTCCCTGACAGAGTCTGTAATACCTACAAGTTTCAAGCAGACCACCATAGTCCCTGTGCCCAAGAAAGCGAAGGCAACCTGCCTAAATGACTACCGACCCGTAGCACTCACGTCAGTAGCCATGAAGTGCTTTGAAAGGCTGGTCATGGCTCACATCAACACCATCATCCTGTAAACCCTAGACCCACTCCAATTTGCATACCGCCCCAACAAATGCACAGATGACCCAATCGCACTCCACACTGCCCTTTCAACATCATAGTGCCCACAAAGCTCATCAATAAGCTAAGGACCCTGGGACTAAACACCTCCCTCTGCAACTAGATCCTGGACTTCCTGAAGGCCGCCCCCAGGTGGTAAGGGTAGGCAACAACACATCTGCCACGCTGATCCTCAACACTGGGACCCCTCAGGGGTGCGTGCTCAGTCCCCTCCTGTACTCCCTGTTTACCCATGACTGCATGGCCAGGCACGACTCCAACACCATCATTAAGTTTGCTGATGACACAACAGTGGTAGGCCTGATCACCGACAATGATGAGACAGCCTATAGGGAGGAGGTCAGAGACCTGGCAGTGTGGTGCCAGGACAACAACCTCTCCCTCAACGTGAGCAAGACAAAGGAGCTGATTGTGGACTACAGGAAAAGGAGGGCCGAACACGCCCCCATTCACATCGACAGGGCTGTAGTGGAGCGGGTCGAGAGTTTCATGTTCCTTGGTGCCCACATCACCAACAAACTATCATGGTGTCAGAGGAAGGCCCAAAGAATTGTCTGGGACTCCAGTCACCCAAGTCATAGACTGATCTCTCTGCTACAGCACGGCAAGCGGTACCGGAGCGCCAAGTCTAGGTCCAAAAGGCTCCTTAACAGCTTCTACCCCCAAGCCATAAAACTGCTGAACAATTAATCAAAATGCCACCCGGACTATTTACCTTTGTTTTTACACTGCTGCTACTCGCTGTCTATTATCTATGTATAGTCACTTTACCCCTACCTACATGTACAAATTACCTGGACTAACCTGTACCCCCGCACATTGACTCGGTACCAGTACCCTCTGTATATAGCCTTGTTATAGTTATTTTATTGTGTTACTTTTTATTTTATTTTTTACTTTAGCATTTCACGGTAAGGTCTACACCTGTTGTATTCGACGCATGTGACGAATAAAATTTGATTTGATGTAATTAAGTCTAATTGATTTTGGACAATAAATTGTTAGAACAGATTAAATCTAATCCAAATCTAATCAAAGTTTATTGGTCTCGTACACAGATTTGCAGATGTTATAGGAGGTGCAGCGAAATGCTTGTGTTTCTATCTCCAACAGTGCAGTAATACCTAGCATTACAAAACAATACAGAGACAGAAATGCTTATGGGGGAGGTGTTGCTGTATATATTCAGAGCCATATCCCTGTAATGCTTAGAGAAGATCTTATGTGAAGTGTTATTGAAGTGTTATTGAAGTGTTGTGGTTGCAGGTTCACCTGGCACATCTAAAGCCTTTTCATTTGGGGTGTTGCTATAGGCCACCAAGTGCTAACAGTCAGTATCTAAATAATGTGTGAGAAATGCTTGATAGTGTATGTGATGTGAACAGAGAGGTCTACTTTCTTGTGGACCTGAAAATTAACTGGTTTTCATTAAGCTGTCCGCTCAAGAGGAAGCTTCTCACTGTAACCAGTGCCTGTAATCTGGTTCAGGTTATTATTCAACCTACCAGGGTGTTTATAAACCCTACAGGAATAAGATCATCCACATGTATTGATCACTTTTACTAATACTGTAGAACTTTGTTCTAAAGCTGTATCCGTACCCATTGGATGCAGTGATCACAATATAGTGGCTATATCCAGGAAAGCTAAAGTTCCAAAAGCTGGGCCTAAAATAGTGTATAAGAGATCATACAAAAGATGTTGCTGTGACTCGTATGTGGTTGATGTAAAAAATATTTGTTGGTCTGATGTGATTAATAAGGAGCATCCAGACGCTGCACTTGATGAATTTATGAAATTGCTTCTTCCAATTATTGATCAACATGCACCTGTTAGGAAACTGACTGTTAGAACTGTTAAGGCTCCATGGATTGATGAGGAATTGAAAAACTGTCTGGTTGAAAGAGACGGGGCAAAAGGAGTGGCTAATAAGTCTGGCTGCACATCTGAAAAGAAGAAGGAACTTTATTATGAAGCCAAGAGCAATGATATAAAGAATTATCAGAAAAATAACTGTGGAGTACTTTAAATGAAATTATTGGCAGAAATACAAATTCATCTTTCATCGAATCAGGTGGCTTATTCATCACAAAACCATTTGATGTTGCCAATTATTTTGATTACCTCATTTGCAAAGTGGGCAAACTTAGGCAGGAAATGCCAACAATGAACAGTGAGCCATCGTACTCATGTTTTAAGAAAACTAATATTGAAAGAAAAGCATTGCAAGTTTGAATTTTGTAAAGTTAGTGTGGGAGAGGTGGGAAAATTATTGTTATCGATCAATAATGACAAACCTCCTGGCATTGACAACTTAGATGGAAAGCTACTGAGGATGGTAGCTGACTCTATAGCCACTCCTATCTGTCATATCTATAATCTGAGCCTAGAGGAAAGTCTTTGTCCTCAGGCCTGGAGGGAAGCCAAAGTCATTCCGCTACCCAAGAGTGGTAAAATGGCCTTTACTGATTCTGTCAGCAGACCTATCAGCTTGCTGCCAGCTCTTAGCAAAATGTTGGAAAAAATGGTATTTGACCAAATACAAAGCTACTTCTCTGTAATCAAATTAACATGCTTATAGAGAAGGGCACTCAACATGTACTGCACAAACACAAATGATTGATGATTGGGTGAAAGAAATTGATAATAATAAGATGGTTGGAGCTGTACTGTTAGATTTCAGTGCAGCCTTTGATATTATTGTATTATTACTTGTCTAATGGCTTTTCAACCTCTGCCATATCGTGGATTCAGAGCTATCTATCTAATAGAACTCAGAGGGTTTTCTTTAATGGAAGCTTCTCTAATGTCAAACATGTAAAGTGTGGTGTACCGCAGGGCAGCTCTCTAGGCCCTCTACTCTTTTCTATTTTTACCAATGACCTGCCACTGGCATTAAACAAAGCATGTGTGTCCATGTATGCTGATGATTCAACCATATACGCATCAGCAACCACAGCTAATGAAGTCACTGAAACCCTTAACAAAGAGTTGCAGTCTGTTTTGGAATGGGTGGCCACTAATAAACTGGTCGTGAACATCTCTAAAACGAAGAGCATTGTATTTGGTACAAATCATTCCCTAAGTTCTAGACCTCAGCTGAATATGGTAATGAATGGTGTGGCTGTTGAACAAGTTGAGGAGAATAAATTACTTGGCGTTACCTTAGAAAGTAAACTGTCATGGTTAAAACATATAGATTCAATGGTTGTAAAGATGGGGAGAGGTCTGTCCGTAATATGAGATGCTTTGCTTTTTTGACACCACACTATAAAAAGCAAGTCCTGCAGGCTCCACTTTTATCTGATCTTGATTATTGTCCAGTCGTGTGGTCAAGTGCTGCAAAGAAATACCTAGTTAAGCTGCAGCTGGCCCAGAACAGAGCAGCACATCTTGCTCTTCATTGTAA
The DNA here is from genome assembly GCF_964263955.1 of Coregonus lavaretus. Lineage (NCBI taxonomy): Eukaryota > Metazoa > Chordata > Actinopteri > Salmoniformes > Salmonidae > Coregonus > Coregonus lavaretus. The sequence goes on from NC_140004.1 coordinate 49,245,873, forward strand.
TCAGAGGGCTGATATTAATACTATGCATGCCAGTCTCTCTTGGCTAAGAGTTGAGGAACGACTGACTGCATCACTTCTTCTTTTTATAAGAAACATTAATGTGTTGGAAATTCCAAATTGTTTGCATAGTCAACTTACACACAGCACTGACACACACACTTACCCCACCAGACATGCCACCAGGGGTCTTTTCACAGTCCCCAGTTCTAGAACAAATTCAAGGAAATGTACAGTATTATACAGAGCCATGAGTGCATGGACCTTCTTCCATCTTATATAGACCAAGTGAAAAGCAAAACTGGTTTCAAAAAACAAATAAAGCAACACCTCACGGCACAACGCATCTCCCCCGTATGACCTACTTGTTGTGTGTATGTACTGACATGTATGTGTAACTGATAGATGCACACACACACACTACATGTTAATGTTTTTAAATGTATGTAAATTGTAAAGTATTTTGTCTGTAATGTGTTTTTCATTATTTTACATTTTACATTTTAGTCATTTAGCAGACGCTCTTATCCAGAGCGACTTACGGTTAGTGAATACATATATATTTTTATTTTTTTTATTTTTTTACTGGCCCCCCGTGGGAAACGAACCCACAACCCTGGCGTTGCAAATGCCATGCTCTATCAACTGAGCTACATCCCTGCCGGCCATTCCCTCCCCTACCCTGGACGACGCTGGGCAAATTGTGCGCCGCCCATGAGTCTCCCGGTCGCGGCCGGCTGCGACAGAGCCTGGATTCGAACCAGGATCTCTAGTGGCACAGTTAGCACTGCGATGCAGTGCCTTAGACCACTGCGCCACTCAGGAGTAAGACTAGCTGTCTTACGGTGGTTGCCATACCAACTGCTCGGCCTCCGACCGCAAGGCACTACAGAGGGTAGTGCGTACGGCCCAGTACATCACTGGGGCCAAGCTTACTGCCATCCAGGACTTCTATACCAGGCGGTGTCGGAGGAAAGCCCTCAAAATTGTCAAAGACTCCAGCCACCCTAGTCATAGACTGTCCTCTCTGCTACCGCACGGCAAGCGGTACTGGAGTGCCAAGTCTAGGTCCAAAGGGCTTCTTAACAGCTTCTACCCCCAAGCCATAAGACTCCTGAACAGCTAATCATGGCTACCCGGACTATATGCATTGTCCCCCCGTATTAAGCTGCTGCTACTCTGTTTATTATCTATGCATAGTCACTTTAACTCTACCCACATGTACATATTACCTCAATTACCTCGACTAGCCGGTGCCCCCGCACATTGACTCTGTACCGGTACCCCCTGTATATAGGCTCCCTACTGTTATTTTATTTTACTGCTGCTCTTGAATTATTTGCCTATTTTTTACTTAACACTTTTTTATTTTTTTATTTATTAAAAAAAACTACATTGTTGGTTAAGGGCTTGTCAGTAAGCATTTCACTGTAATGTCTACACCTGTTGTATTCGGCACATGTGGCAAATAAAATTTGATTTGTCACCATTGGCGTCGGCTAATGGGGATCCTAATAAATCAAATAATCAAAAAAGTAAAAAGAAAGAAATTAAGAAATATCAGAGTCGGGAATATACATTACACACACACACACACACACACACACACACACACACACACACACACACACAGAGGAGAGAGCAAGATATAGACACTGAGTGTACAAAACATTAGGAATACCTTCCTAATATTGAGTTGCACCCCCATGTTGACTCCAATGCTTCCCACAGTTGTGTCAAGTTGGCTGGATGTCCTTTGGATGGTGGACCATTCTTGATACACACAGGAAACTGTTGAGCGTGAAATACCCAGCAGTTTCTTGACACAAACCGTTGCAACTGGCACCTACTACCATACCCCGTTCAATGGAATTACAGTGCCTTTAGAAAGACCCCAAATGTTGTTGTGTTATAGCCTGAATTTAAAATTACATTTAGATTTATCACTGACTTACCCCCTAATGTCAGACCCCATGAACACAGATTCAACCACAAAGACCAGGGAGGTTTTCCAATTCCTCGCAAAGAAGGGTACCTATTGGTAGATGGGTAAAAAATTAAAAAGCACAAATTGAATACCCCTTTGAGCATGGTGAAGTTATTCATTACACTTTGAATGGTGTATCACTACAAAGATACAGGTGTCCTTCCTAACTCAGTTGCCGGAGAGGATGGAAACTGCTCAGGGATTTCACCATGAGGCCGATGGTGACTTTAAAACAGTTACAGAGTTTGGTGGCTGTGATAGGAGAAAACTGAGGATGGATCAACAACATTGTAGTTACTCTGCAATACTAACTTAATTGGCAGAGTGAAAGTAAGGAAGCCTGTACAGAATCAAAATATTCCAAAACATGCATCCTCTTTGGAACAAGGCACTAAAGTAATATTGCAAAAAAGTGTCAAAGTAATTAACTTTTTGTCCTGAATACAAAGTGTTATGTTTGGTGCAAATCCCATACAACACATCCTGTACCACTCTTGTCACGATCGTTTACTGATGAGACGGACCAAGGCGCAGCGCAATAAGCGTACATTTTATTACGTACTTAACACTACACAAAACAACAAACAAACGATACGTGAAGTCCTAGGTTACACAAAACAAACCTTTACATTTACGTCATTTAGCAGACGCTCTTATCCAGAGCGACTTACAAATTGGTGCATTCACCTATATAGCCAGTGGGATAACCACTTTACAATGTTTATTTATTTTTTAAAATCATTTTTATTATATAGAATCTTTTTTTTTTTTTTTTTTTTTTTTTTTAATTGGGGGGGGGGGGTGGGTTGGGGTAAGGGGGTGTAGAGGATTACTATATCCTATCCCAGGTATTCCTTAAAGAGGTGGGGTTTCAAATGTCTCCGGAAGGTGGTGAGTGACTCCGCTGTCCTGGCGTCGTGAGGGAGCTTGTTGCACCATTGGGGTGCCAGAGCAGCGAACAGTTTTGACTGGGCTGAGCGGAACAAGATCCCACCCAGACTGGTGCCAAACGGCTGCCTAAGTATGGTCCCCAATCAGAGACAATGAGCTACAGCTGCCTCTGATTGGGAACCACCCTGGCCAACATAGATCTACACGATCTAGAAAACACAACATAGAAAATATGACATAGAAACTCCACACCCTGGCTCAACATTTAAGAGTCCCCAGAGCCAGGGCGTGACAACTCTCCATATGTTCAAGCATAGTGGTGGCTGCATCATGTTATGGGTATTTTTGTAATCATTAAAGACTGAGGAGTTTTTCAATATAAAAAGAAACAGGCAAAATCCTAGAAGAAAACCTGGTTCAGTCTGCTTTCCACCAGGGAGATGAATTGACCTTTCACCTTAAAACACAGAGTTCCAGAGTGGCCCAGTTACAGTTTTGACTTAAATCTTTTCAGACCCAGAAATGTTCAACTATATAAAAAAAATATATATAAATATCTTATTTACATAAGTATTCAGACCCTTCGCTATGAGACTCGAAATTGAGCTCAGGTGCATCCTGTTTCCATTGATCATCCTTGAGATGTTTCTACAACTTGATTGGAGTCATTTAATTGATTGGACATGATTTGGAAAGGCACACATCTGTCTAAGGTCACACAGTTGACAGTGCATGTTAGAGCAAAAACCAAGCAATGAGGTCGAAGGAATTGTCCATAGAGTCCAATATAGTAGCCATATCTAGGAAAACCAAAGTTCCAAAGGCTGGGCCTAATATAGTGTATAAGAGGTCATACAATACGTTTTGTAGTGATTCCAATGTTGTTGATGTGACTAATATTTGTTGGTAATGGCGAGCAACCAGATGCGGCACTTGACACATTTATGAAATTGCTTATTCCAGTTACTAATAAGCACCCATTAAGAAAATGACTGTAAAAACTGTTAAATCCCTGTGGATTGATGAGGAATTGAAAAATTGTATGGTTGAGAGGGATGAGGCAAAAGAGATGGCAAATAGGTCTGGCTGTACAACCGATTGGCCAACGTACTGCAAATTGAGAAATCATGTGACTAAACTGAATAAAATAAGAAGAAACTACACTATGAAACAAAGATAAATGACATAAAGAATGATAGTAAAAAGCTTTGGAGCACCTTAAATGACATTTTGGGAAAAAAGGAAAACTCCGCTCCATCATTCATTGAATCAGATGGCTCATTCATCACAAAACCCACTGATATTGCCAACTACTTTAATGAATTTTTTATTGGCAAGATTAGCAAATTTAGGCATGACATGCCAGCAACAAACGCTGACTCTATACATCCAAGTATATCTGACCAAATTATGGAAGACAAGCTTTGTAATTTTGAAATCCGTAAAGTAAGTGTGGAAGAGGTGAAAAAAGTATTATTGTCGATCAACAATGACAAGCCACCGGGGTCTGAAAACTTGGATGGAAATGTACTGAGGCCACTCCTATTTACCATGCGCTCACGAGTGGCGCAGCGGTCTAAGGCACTGCATCTCAGTGCTTGAGGCGTCACTACAGATCCCCTGGTTCGATTCCAGGCTGTATCACAATCACCGGTCGTGATTGAGAGTCCCACAGGGCGCACAATTGGCCCAGCGTCGTCCGGGTTTGGCCGGTGTAGGCTGTCATTGTAAATAAATAAGAATTTGTTCTTAACTGACTTGCCTAGTTAAATAAAGAATAGTAAAGCCCCCTTTACTGGCTCAAGTAGCCAACCAATCAGCCTGTTACCAACCCTTAGTAAAGTTTTGTAAAAGATGGTATTTGACTAGATAAAATGCTATTTTACAGTAAACTAATTGATAACAGACTTTCAGCACGCTTATAGGGAAGGACTTTCAACAAGCACAGCACTTACACAAATGACTGATGATTGGCTGAGAGAAATTGATGATAAAAAGATTGGGGGGGCTGTTTTGTTAGACTTCAGTGTGCTTTTGACATTATCGATCATAATCTGCTGCTGGAAAAATGTATGTGTTATGGCTTTACTCCCCCTGCTATATTGTGGATAAAGAGTTACCTGTCTAACAGAACACAGAGGGTGTTCTTTAATGGAAGCCTCTCCAACATAATCCAGGTAGAATCAGGAATTCCCCAGGGCAGCTGTCTAAGCCCCTTACTCTTTTCAATTTTTACTAACGACATGCCATTGGCTTTGAGTAAAGCCAGTGTGTCTATGTATGCGGATGACTCAACACTATACACGTCAGCTACTACAGCAACTAAAATGACTGCAACACTTAACAAAGAGCTGCAGTTAGTTTCAGAATGGGTGGCAAGGAATAAGTTAGTCCTAAATATTTCAAAAACTAAAAGCATTGTATTTGGGACAAATCATTTACAAAACTCTAAACCTCATCTAAATCCTGTAATGAATAATGTGGAAATTGAGCAAGTTATGGAGACTAAATTGCTTGGAGTAACCCTGGATTGTAAACTGTCATGGTCAAAACATAATGATACAACAGTAGCTAAGATGGGGAGAAGTCTGTCCATAATAAAGCGCTGCTCTACCTTCTTAACAGCACTATCAACAAGGCAGGTCCTACAGGCCCTAGTTTTGTCGCACCTGGACTACTGTTCAGTTGTGTGGTCAGGTGCCACAAAGAGGGACATAGGAAAATTGCAATTGGCTCAGAACAGGGCAGCACGGCTGGCCCTTGGATGTACACAGAGAACTAACAATAATAATTTGCATGTCAATTTCTCCTGGCTCAAAGTGGAGGAGAGATTGACTTCATCACTATTTGTATTTGTGAGAGGTATTGACATGTTGAATGAACCGAGCTGTCTGTTTAAACTACTGGCACACAGTTCGGACACCCATGCATATCCCAGAAGACATGCCACCAGAGGTCTCTTCACAGTCCCCAAGTCATGAACAGACTATGGGAGGCGCACAGTACTACATAGAGCCATGACTACATGGAACTCTATTCCACATCAAGTAACGAGAGAGAGAGAGAGAGAGAGAGAGAGAGAGAGAGAGAGAGAGAGATCGATCTTTGATGGCAGTAAGGACTATGGTAGTATAGTTTAGTATTTCTAGACAGTATGTCTGGAAGGCCAGAGTTCTGAGAGGACAAACTGCTCTGTGTCATTGGGTTCACTGAGGTGTAACTAAATATTTACCTGGAAAATGGCTCAGGGCAGGTGACACACACACACACACACTAGTCACTCATCCACCCACCCACCCATCCACTCACTCAGGTCCATGTAATAGATGGGGCTGCTACTGTGAGTCTATATTGTTCTATGAGGTAGCAGCTCCACCTGGTGGTCAGAACGTATATTATTAGATATATTATATTATTAGATATATTATATTCACTTCTTGACTTCAGTCTCCAACCTGTACCCTGGCTGTGAGAACGTCGGTGTCTATATTCATTCTGCGTGTCTCTGTAGTGTCAGTGAGTATCTCCAACCTGTACCCTGGCTGTGAGAACGTCAGTGTGCGGAGTCGCAGTATGATGTTTGAGCCCAGCCTGACCAAGGGAGTCCTGGAAGTGTTCAGCCCCGTCACCAACGCGCTCTCCTCAGCCGACGACCTCGCCACCAGAGCCATCGACATCCAGAACACTAACATCAATGGTGAATACCCCTATCCTCTAACCCAATGGTGAATACTAGTCTGACCCCTATCCTCTAACCCAATGGTGAATACTAGTCTGACCCCTATCCTCTATCCCAATGGTGAATACTAGTCTGACCCCTATCCTCTAACCCAGCGTTTCCCAAACTCCGTCCTCGGGACCCCAAGGGGTGCATGTTTTGGTTTTTGCCCTACCACTACACAGCTGATTCAAATAATCAACTAATCATCAAGCTTTGATGTCAGCTGTCAAGTACTAGGGCAAAAACCAAAACGTGCACGCTTTGGGGTCCCCAGGACCGAGTTTGGGAAACGCTGCTCTAACCCTTAACCCCTAACCCTTAACCCTTAACCCCTAACCCTTAACCCTTAACCTGTACTAGAGGAGTTCCAGTCAAAGAAGACTGATTTGTGCTCCTAATAACTGCTATTTACTTTCAGGTTGTTTGTTTTTGTGCTGTATTCTTTCAACTCTCTCTCTCTCTCCCTCTCTCTCTCTCTCTCTCTCTCTCTCTCTCTCTCTCTCTCTCTCTCTCTCTCTGTGTCTCTCTGTCTCTCTCTCTCTCTCTGTGTCTCTCTCTCTCTCTGTCTCTCTCTCTCTCTCTCTCTCTGTCTCTCTGTCTCTCTCTCTCTCTCTCTGTCTCTCTCTCTCTCTCTGTCTCTGTCTCTCTGTCTCTCTCTCTCTCTCTCTGTCTCTCTCTCTCTCTCTGTCTCTCTCTCTCTCTCTCTCTCTGTCTCTCTGTCTCTCTCTCTCTGTCTCTCTGTCTCTCTCTATATCTCTAGGTGTAGGAGACTTCAGTGTTTGGGAGTTCAGCGGTAACCCTGTGTACTACTGTTCTTACGACTACTTTGCTGCCAACGACCCTACAGCCATTCACCTGGTGCTATTCAGTCTGGAGGAACCGTACGAGACTCAGCTCAGCCAGGCTACATACTGGCTCAACATGTTGAAGGCCTTAACGCTACCGCAGGATCCTATAGGTAGCTACCCTGTCCTCTAAACCAGAATAATCATCAGCATTTATTCAACTGTTATAGAGCTTTTCATTACAGAATCTCAGACCACCTGTTAAGCAAAATAAACAACAAGTCATTAAAAAAGAAATATAGGCTACAACAGTGGTCCTCTGTAGCTCAGCTGGTAGAGCACGGCGCTTGTAACGCCAAGGTAGTGGGTTCGATCCCCGGGACCACCCATACACAAAAATGTATGCACGCATGACTGTAAGTCGCTTTGGATAAAAGCGTCTGCTAAATGGCATATTATATTAAATTAAATTAAATTTAAATTAAATTTTTAGATCGTCTGTTTCACTGCTTCTAGATCATGTCTGTTTCAGTGCTTCTATATCATTTGTGTGCTTCTAGATTAAGTCTGTTTCAGTGCTTCTAAATCAAGTCTGTTTGAGTGCTTCTAGATTAAGTCTGTTTCAGTGCTTCTAAATCAAGTCTGTTTCAGTGCTTCTAAATCAAGTCTGTTTCAGTGCTTCTAGATCATGTCTTTTTCAGTGTTCTAGATCATGTCTGTTTGAATGCACCTTGAAGCCTCCAGATGGTCAGCCGTGGTCATGAGAGGATCTCTAAGCTCATAGCTAGATGGTCAGTAGAGGTGGTGGTCATGAGAGGATCTGGAAGCTCATAGCTAGATGGTCAGTAGAGGTGGTGGTCATGAGAGGATCTGGAAGCTCATAGCTAGATGGTCAGTAGAGGTGGTGGTCATGAGAGGATCTGGAAGCTCATAGCTAGATGGTCAGTAGAGGTGGTGGTCATGAGAGGATCTGGAAGCTCATAACTAGATGGTCAGTAGAGGTGGTGGTCATGAGAGGATCTGGAAGCTCATAGCTAGATGGTCAGTAGAGGTGGTGGTCATGAGAGGATCTGGAAGCTCATAGCTAGATGGTCAGTAGAGGTGGTGGTCATGAGAGGATCTGGAAGCTCATAGCTAGATGGTCAGTAGATGTGGTGGTCATGAGAGGATCTGGAAGCTCATAGCTAGATGGTCAGTAGAGGTGGTGGTCATGAGAGGATCTGGAAGCTCATAACTAGATGGTCAGTAGAGGTGGTGGTCATGAGAGGATCTGGAAGCTCATAGCTAGATGGTCAGTAGAGGTGGTGGTCATGAGAGGATCTGGAAGCTCATAGCTAGATGGTCAGTAGAGGTGGTGGTCATGAGAGGATCTCTAAGCTCATAACTAGATGGTCAGTAGATGTGGTGGTCATGAGAGGATCTGGAAGCTCATAGCTAGATGATCAGTAGTAGGGCTGTGGCGGTCACAACATTTCGTCAGCTGGTGATTGTCAAGCAAATAACTCTCGGTAATTGACCGTTAATTAACATAAACACATTTAGCATCTCCTGGCTTCCACACATAGCCTACAAGCCACTGATGCAGACCTTTGGAACATCTACATTTTACAAAGTCTAATAAATCCATGTAATATAGCCTACACCTTCACAATAAATCCATTATTCATTTTAGACAGGTCTAAAGAAACTTGATATTCAAGAAAATGTAGTCTATTTCAGAAGAACAGAATCGCATACTCTGAGTTGTCCTTATGTTAGGTCCTGATGTGGCTATGCCATATGTCTGTGGGCTACACTAGTTCATTTAGCAGACAAGATTTGCTTAGAATCCTGTGGCATTATTTTATAGTATTTTATAGTATGAAGAATACAATTGAACAAAGCTGAATGAAATAGAAAGGATATTTTCTCCAAACGATTTGAGGGAGTGCGCACATGCGGCTATTCTGTGTTGAGCGGTTAACAAAGAAACAGGGACTCCTATATGCTTAATTTAGAGTTATTAATGTAACTTTAGTTGTTCTATATGTTTTGATATTTAATACATTGTAACATGCTGACTAGACCGCGCGCATGTTGATTTTGTCCATCCACACCAGACAGGATCAGGACACGCAGGTTGAAATATCAAAACGAACTCTGAACCAACTACACTGCTCAAAAAAATAAAGGGAACACTTAAACAACACAATGTAACTCCAAGTCAATCACACTTCTGTGAAATCAAACTGTCCACTTAGGAAGCAACACTGATTTGACAATACATTTCACATGTTGTTGTGCAAATGGAATAGACAACAGGTTGAAATTATAGGCAATTAGCAAGACACCCCCAATAAAGGACTGGTTTTGCAGGTGGTGACCACAGACCACTTCTCAGTTCCTATGCTTCCTGGCTGATGTTTTGGTCACTTTTGAATGCTGGCGGTGCTTTCACTCTAGTGGTAGCATGAGACGGAGTCTACAACCCACACAAGTGGCTCAGGTAGTGCAGCTCATCCAGGATGGCACATCAATGCGAGCTGTGGCAAGAAGGTTTGCTGTGTCTGTCAGCGTAGTGTCCAGAGCATGGAGGCGCTACCAGGAGACAGGCCAGTACATCAGGAGATGTGGAGGAGGCCGTAGGAGGGCAACAACCCAGCAGCAGGACTGCTACCTCCGCCTTTGTGCAAGGAGGAGTAGGAGGAGCACTGCCAGAGCCCTGCAAAATGACCTCCAGCAGGCCACAAATGTGCATGTGTCTGCTCAAATGGTCAGAAACAGATTCCATGAGGGTGGTATGAGGGCCCGACGTCCACAGGTGGGGGTTGTGCTTACAGTCCAACACCGTGCAGGACGTTTGGCATTTGCCAGAGAACACCAAGATTGGCAAATTCGCCACTGGCGCCCTGTGCTCTTCACAGATGAAAGCAGGTTCACACTGAGCGCATGTGACAGACGTGACAGAGTCTGGAGACGCCGTGGAGAACGTTCTGCTGCCTGCAACATCCTCCAGCATGACCGGTTTGGCGGTGGGTCAGTCATGGTGTGGGGTGGCATTTCTTTGGGGGGCCGCACAGCGGTAGAGGTAGCCTGACTGCCATTAGGTACCGAGATGAGATCCTCAGACCCCTTGTGAGACCATATGCTGGTGCGGTTGGCCCTGGGTTCCTCCTAATGCAAGACAATGCTAGACCTCATGTGGCTGGAGTGTGTCAGCAGTTCCTGCAAGAGGAAGGCATTGATGCTATGGACTGGCTCGTCCACCAACGCCACGTTGCACCACAGACTGTCCAGGAGTTGGCGGATGCTTTAGTCCAGGTCTGGGAGGAGATCCCTCAGGAGACCATCCGCCACCTCATCAGGAGCATGCCCAGGCATTGTAGGGAGGTCGTACAGGCACGTGGAGGCCACACACACTACTGAGCCTCATTTTGAATTGTTTTAAGGACATTACATCAAAGTTGGATCAGCCTGTAGTGTGGTTTTCCACTTTAATTTTGAGGGTGACTCCAAATCCAGACCTCCATGCGTTGATAAATTTGATTTCCATTGATAATTTTTGTGTGATTTTGTTGTCAGCACATTCAACTATGTAAAGAAAAAAGTATTTAATAAGATTATTTCATTCATTCAGATCTAGGATGTGTTATTTTAGTGTTCCCTTTATTTTTTTGAGCAGTGTATATTAACTTCGGGACAGGTTGAAAACCATTAAACATGTATGGCAATTTAGCTAGCTAGCTTGCTGTTGCTAGCTAATTTGTCCTGGGATATAAACATTGCGTTGTTACTTTACCTGAAATGCACAAGGTCCTCTACTCCGGCAATTAATCCACAGATAAAAGGGTAACCCGAGTGAGTTTCTGGTTCTCTCTTCCTTCAGGCTTCTTCTTCTTCTTCTTTGGACTTTATATGGCGGTTGGCAACCAACTTTAAGGTGCATTACCACCACCAACTGGACTGGAGTGTGGACCTCTGTTCATCTTTCGATCACCCACGTGGGTATAAGCTCCTAAAAACCAATGAGGAGATGGGAGATGGGGGACTTGCAGCGCGTCGAGCGTCACAAATAGAACCAAGTTCTGTTTTAGCGCCTTGCTACGTAGACGTAGACGCTCGCGAGCAGTGTGGGCGCAATGATGCATCCATACAGTAGACTAACATGTATGTGTTCATTTATTTTGCAACGCGTTGGTCTGGTCAGATCGTTGGTCTGGTCAGATCGTTGGTCTGGTCAGATCGTTGGTCTGGTCAGATCGTTGGTCTGGTCAGATCGTTGGTCTGGTCAGATCGTTGGTCTGGTCAGATCGTTGGTCTGGTCAAATCGTTGGTCTGGTCGGATCGTTGGTCTGGTCGGGTCGTTGGTCTGGTCGGATCGTTGGTATGGTCGGATCGTTGGTCTGGTCGGATCGTTGGTCTGGTCAGCCTGTAAGGCTGCATGATGCGACTAATGATGATTTGAAAAAAGTCGCTTGAAAGGCATGAGCTCTGCTTTGTTTGTTTTTTTTCAGGTTATACACTTCATCAGTCTCTCATTAACAATTTGACAAGAACTTGCTACTGCCTCTAATTTCCCAGCGGCATTACCTTTGTGTGGCCGTAATGCACCCAAAAGAAATCCATGCCTTTTGGTCCTCTGTAGCTCAGCTGGAAGAGCACTGCACTTGTAACGCCAAGGTAGTGGGTTCGATCCCCGGGACCACCCATACACAAAAAAAATAATTATGCACGCACGACTGTAAGTCGCTTTGGATAAAAGCGGCTGCTAAATGGCATATTATATTATTATTATATTATTTTGCGGCCAGTGGCCGTTGTGCGCTTCTCCCAGAGTGCTGCGTTGTGCCCTTCTCCCGGAGTGCTGCCTGCTCCGAAGCGCCTCTCACTCACATGGCTCTCCATCACTTGATCGGGTCTTTCTCACAGGCTACAAGTGAAGGCAGACACATCAAGGACGAAACTGCGCGCGTCCTTATCCAATTCCGAGGTGCATATTGAAGATATTGGAAGAACTGTCCACATTTACTTTTCGTCAGCCAACAAGATGAGTAGACCTAACGAACAGCAAAAGCACTAGCCCATGTCAATCTACTATCCCCCATAGTACAAAAGTTGACCTATTCTATTCTGTGCAATAAATAAATATTCCAAACATAGTCTGGGACAGTTGTGGGATGCGATAGATCCCAAATTAATACAACCACTAGCTGACCCTTCTTCTCCTGACCCTGACCCTTCTTCTCCTGACCCTGACCCTTCTTCCCCTGACCCTTCTTCCCCTAACTCTGACCCTTCTTCCCCTGACCCTGACCCTTCTTCCCCTGACCCTGACCCTTCTTCTCCTGACCCTGACCCTTCTTCTCCTGACCCTGACCCTTCTTCTCCTGACCCTGACCCTTCTTCCCCTGACCCTGACCCTTCTCCTGACCCTGACCCTTCTTCTCCTGACCCTGACCCTTCTCCTGACCCTGACCCTTCTCCTGACCCTGACCCTTCTTCTCCTGAACCTGACCCTTCTCCTGACCCTGACCCTTCTTCTCCTGACCCTGACCCTTCTTCCCCTGACCCTTCTTCCCCTGACTCTGACCCTTCTTCCCCTGACCCTGACCCTTCTTCCCCTGACCCTGACCCTTCTTCTCCTGACCCTGACCCTTCTTCTCCTGACCCTGACCCTTCTTCTCCTGACCCTGACCCTTCTTCCCCTGACCCTGACCCTTCTCCTGACCCTGACCCTTCTTCTCCTGACCCTGACCCTTCTCCTGACCCTGACCCTTCTCCTGACCCTGACCCTTCTTCTCCTGAACCTGACCCTTCTCCTGACCCTTCTCCTGACCCTGACCCTTCTTCTCCTGACCCTGACCCTTCTTCTCCTGACCCTGACCCTTCTTCTCCTGACCCTGACCCTTCTTCCCCTGACCCTGACCCTCAGCCAGACCACATACTGGTTCAACATGTTAAAGTCTCTCAGGGTAACATCTGAGAGCCAGTCACACAGCTCAGGACAGACTCCACTAAGTCATTCATCAAGTCCTAAGGAATACCCTTAAGTAGAAAATAATCATCCTGTATCTGTCTACTTTGTCTTGTCATATTTCCCTCCTCCTCTCTAACCCTTGACCTCTCGCTTCGTCCTCATCTCCTCTCTCCTATGTTGTCATGGTTCCAGCCTGTCTTAACATCACATGACAGACAGTTCAGTATTGCCGTTAGTAGAGTAGTGACTGCATCCATACAGTAGAATGATTTGAATGAGTTTGTTAGAAATATGAATGCAGGTGTAGGAGTTTAGCTATTAATGTAGGGGGCTAGGAGTAGATCTAGCTGTAGTGGAATGTTGAGCTGACCAGTAACACAGTGTGTCTGTCCGTCCCCAGCGTTTGGAGGTCGCATCCATAGCCCGCTGATGGTGGTCCTCGTGGGGACTCATGCTGACGTGGCTAGCCTGCCTCGGGGGGCTGGAGGGGAGTTTGAATACGACAAGGAGAGGCCTCTACTCAAGGAGCTCCGGAACAGGTTTGGCAACGACCTGCAGATCTCAGAGAGGCTGTTTGTGATGGACGCTGGAGCCTCCACCTCGAAAGATGTCAAACTGCTCCGGAACCACCTGCTGGAGCTACGAAATAACATGGTCTCCGTAAGTTCATACACTCTCACACCCAATAACATGGTCTCTGTTAGTTCATACACTCTCACACCCAATAACATGGTCTCTGTTAGTTCATACTCTCTCACACCCAATAACATGGTCTCTGTTAGTTCATACACTCTCACACCCAATAACATGGTCTCTGTTAGTTCATACACTCTCACACCCAATAACATGGTCTCTGTTAGTTCATACACTCTCACACCCAATAACATGGTCTATGTTAGTTCATACACTCTCACACCCAATAACATGGTCTCTGTTAGTTCATACTCTCTCACACCCAATAACATGGTCTCTGTTAGTTCATACACTCTCACACCCAATAACATGGTCTCTGTTAGTTCATACACTCTCACACCCAATAACATGGTCTCTGTTAGTTCATACTCTCTCACACCCAATAACATGGTCTCTGTTAGTTCATACTCTCTCACACCCAATAACATGGTCTCTGTTAGTTCATACTCTCTCACACCCAATAACATGGTCTCTGTTAGTTCATACTCTCTCACACCCAATAACATGGTCTCTGTTAGTTCATACTCTCTCACACCCAATAACATGGTCTATGTTAGTTCATACACTCTCACACCCAATAACATGGTCTCTGTTAGTTCATACACTCTCACACCCAATAACATGGTCTCTGTTAGTTCATACACTCTCACACCCAATAACATGGTCTCTGTTAGTTCATACTCTCTCACACCCAATAACATGGTCTCTGTTAGTTCATACTCTCTCACACCCAATAACATGGTCTCTGTTAGTTCATACACTCTCACACCCAATAACATGGTCTCTGTTAGTTCATACACTCTCACACCCAATAACATGGTCTCTGTTAGTTCATACTCTCTCACACCCAATAACATGGTCTCTGTTAGTTCATACTCTCTCACACCCAATAACATGGTCTCTCTCACACCCAATAACATGGTCTCTGTTAGTTCATACTCTCTCACACCCAATAACATGGTCTCTCTCACACCCAATAACATGGTCTCTGTTAGTTCATACTCTCTCACACCCAATAACATGGTCTCTGTTAGTTCATACTCTCTCACACCCAATAACATGGTCTCTGTTAGTTCATACTCTCTCACACCCAATAACATGGTCTCTGTTAGTTCATACTCTCTCACACCCAATAACATGGTCTCTGTTAGTTCATACTCTCTCACACCCAATAACATGGTCTCTCTCACACCCAATAACATTGTCTCTCTCACACCCAATAACATGGTCTCTCTCACACCCAATAACATGGTCTCTGTTAGTTCATACTCTCTCACACCCAATAACATGGTCTCTCTCACACCCAATAACATGGTCTCTGTTAGTTCATACTCTCTCACACCCAATAACATGGTCTCTCACACCCAATAACATGGTCTCTCTCACACCCAATAACATGGTCTCTCACACCCAATAACATGGTCTCTGTTAGTTCATACTCTCTCACACCCAATAACATGGTCTCTCTCACACCCAATAACATGGTCTCTCTCACACCCAATAACATAGTCTCTCTCACACCCAATAACATGGTCTCTCTCCACCCAATAACATGGTCTCTCTCCACCCAATAAAATGGTCTCTCTCCACCCAATAACATGGTCTCTCTCCACCCAATAACATGGTCTCTCTCCACCCAATAACATGGTCTCTCTCCACCCAATAACATGGTCTCTCTCCACCCAATAACATGGTCTCTCCACCCATCCTGCTCATTCCCTCTCTGTCTCTCTTCATCTAACTCACGATTCTCTCTCTCTCCACTGTGTGTGTGTGTGTGTGTGTGTGTGTGTGTGTGTGTGTGTGTGTGTGTGTGTATGTGTGTGTGTGTGTGTGTGTGTGTGTGTGTGTGTGTGAAAAACATTGTATCAATATTGCCAAAGCAACAACGTATACAATATACATTGTAATAAAATAATGAAGAATAATAATATAAAATGGTAGTAAATAATTATACAAATAAATACAAAGTAAATACAAATAACAACAATAACATGTTAACAGTCAATAGTAGAAATATAATAAATAGAAAAGACTAAACATGGAAAATGAAACTATAACTAACTGTCATCCTCAATATTACATCAGTACTACAACTACCATCATCATTACTACTACTACTACCACCACCATCATTAAACTGCTATCATTACCATCACCCCTACTACCATCATCATTACTACTACTACTACCACCACCACCATTAAACTGCTATCATTACCATCACCCCTACTACCATCATCATTACTACTACTACTACCACCACCACCATTAAACTGCTATCATTACCATCACCCCTACTACCATCATCATTACTACTACTACTACCACCACCATCATTAAACTGCTATCATTACCATCACCCCTACTACCATCATCATTACTACTACTACTACCACCACCACCATTAAACTGCTATCATTACCATCACCCCTACTACCATCATCATTACTACTACTACTACCACCACCACCATTAAACTGCTATCATTACCATCACCCCTACTACCATCATCATTACTACTACTACTACCACCACCACCATTAAACTGCTATCATTACCATCACCCCTACTACCATCATCATTACTACTACTACTACTACCACCACCACCATTAAACTGCTATCATTACCATCACCCCTACTACCATCATCATTACTACTACTACCACCACCACCACCATTAAACTGCTATCATTACCATCACCCCTACTACCATCATCATTACTACTACTACTACCACCACCATCATTAAACTG
Source organism: Coregonus lavaretus (assembly GCF_964263955.1). Classification (NCBI taxonomy): domain Eukaryota; kingdom Metazoa; phylum Chordata; class Actinopteri; order Salmoniformes; family Salmonidae; genus Coregonus; species Coregonus lavaretus. The sequence goes on from NC_140004.1 coordinate 49,262,661, forward strand.
CTATCATTACCATCACCCCTACTACCATCATCATTACTACTACTACTACTACCACCATCATTAAACTGATATCATTACCATCACCCCTACTACCATCATCATTACTACTACTACTACCACCACCATCATTAAACTGCTATCATTACCATCACCCCTACTACCATCATCATTACTACTACTACTACCACCACCATCATTAAACTGCTATCATTACCATCACCCCTACTACCATCATCATTACTACTACTACTACTACCATCATTAAACTGCTATCATTACCATCACCCCTACTACCATCATCATTACTACTACTACTACCACCACCACCATTAAACTGCTATCATTACCATCACCCCTACTACCATCATCATTACTACTACTACTACCACCACCACCATTAAACTGCTATCATTACCATCACCCCTACTACCATCATCATTACTACTACTACTACCACCACCACCATTAAACTGCTATCATTACCATCACCCCTACTACCATCATCATTACTACTACTACTACCACCACCACCATTAAACTGCTATCATTACCATCACCCCTACTACCATCATCATTACTACTACTACTACCACCACCACCATTAAACTGCTATCATTACCATCACCCCTACTACCATCATCATTACTACTACTACTACCACCACCACCATTAAACTGCTATCATTACCATCACCCCTACTACCATCATCATTACTACTACTACTACCACCACCACCATTAAACTGCTATCATTACCATCACCCCTACTACCATCATCATTACTACTACTACTACCACCACCATCATTAAACTGCTATCATTACCATCACCCCTACTACCATCATCATTACTACTACTACTACCACCACCACCATTAAACTGCTATCATTACCATCACCCCTACTACCATCATCATTACTACTACTACTACTACCACCACCACCATTAAACTGCTATCATTACCATCACCCCTACTACCATCATCATTACTACTACTACTACCACCACCACCATTAAACTGCTATCATTACCATCACCCCTACTACCATCATCATTACTACTACTACTACCACCACCATCATTAAACTGCTATCATTACCATCACCCCTACTACCATCATCATTACTACTACTACTACTACCACCATCATTAAACTGATATCATTACCATCACCCCTACTACCATCATCATTACTACTACTACTACCACCACCATCATTAAACTGCTATCATTACCATCACCCCTACTACCATCATCATTACTACTACTACTACCACCACCATCATTAAACTGCTATCATTACCATCACCCCTACTACCATCATCATTACTACTACTACCACCACCATTAAACTGCTATCATTACCATCACCCCTACTACCATCATCATTACTACTACTACTACCACCACCATCATTAAACTGCTATCATTACCATCACCCCTACTACCATCATCATTACTACTACTACTACCACCACCATCATTAAACTGCTATCATTACCATCACCCCTACTACCATCATCATTACTACTACTACTACCACCACCATCATTAAACTGCTATCATTACCATCACCCCTACTACCATCATCATTACTACTACTACTACTACCACCATCATTAAACTGCTATCATTACCATCACCCCTACTACCATCATCATTACTACTACTACTACCACCACCATCATTAAACTGCTATCATTACCATCACCCCTACTACCATCATCATTACTACTACTACTACCACCACCATCATTACCACTACTACCATCATCATTACTACTACTACTACCACCACCATCATTAAACTGCTATCATTACCATCACCCCTACTACCATCATCATTACTACCACTACTACCACCACCATCATTAAACTGCTATCATTACCATCACCCCTACTTCCATCATCATTACTACTACTACTACTACCACCACCATCATTAAACTGCTATCATTACCATCACCCCTACTACCATCATCATTACTACTACTACTACCACCACCATCATTAAACTGCTATCATTACCATCACCCCTACTACCATCATCATTACTACTACTACTACCACCACCACCACCATTAAACTGCTATCATTACCATCACCCCTACTACCATCATCATTACTACTACTACTACCACCACCATCATTAAACTGCTATCATTACCATCACCCCTACTACCATCATCATTACTACTACTACTACCACCACCATTAAACTGCTATCATTACCATCACCCCTACTACCATCATCATTACTACTACTACTACCACCACCACCATTAAACTGCTATCATTACCATCACCCCTACTACCATCATCATTACTACTACTACTACCACCACCACCATTAAACTGCTATCATTACCATCACCCCTACTACCATCATCATTACTACTACTACTACTACTACCACCACCACCATTAAACTGCTATCATTACCATCACCCCTACTACCATCATCATTACTACTACTACCACCACCACCACCATTAAACTGCTATCATTACCATCACCCCTACTACCATCATCATTACTACTACTACTACCACCACCATCATTAAACTGCTATCATTACCATCACCCCTACTACCATCATCATTACTACTACTACTACTACCACCATCATTAAACTGATATCATTACCATCACCCCTACTACCATCATCATTACTACTACTACTACCACCACCATCATTAAACTGCTATCATTACCATCACCCCTACTACCATCATCATTACTACTACTACTACCACCACCATCATTAAACTGCTATCATTACCATCACCCCTACTACCATCATCATTACTACTACTACTACTACCATCATTAAACTGCTATCATTACCATCACCCCTACTACCATCATCATTACTACTACTACTACCACCACCACCATTAAACTGCTATCATTACCATCACCCCTACTACCATCATCATTACTACTACTACTACCACCACCACCATTAAACTGCTATCATTACCATCACCCCTACTACCATCATCATTACTACTACTACTACCACCACCACCATTAAACTGCTATCATTACCATCACCCCTACTACCATCATCATTACTACTACTACTACCACCACCACCATTAAACTGCTATCATTACCATCACCCCTACTACCATCATCATTACTACTACTACTACCACCACCACCATTAAACTGCTATCATTACCATCACCCCTACTACCATCATCATTACTACTACTACTACCACCACCACCATTAAACTGCTATCATTACCATCACCCCTACTACCATCATCATTACTACTACTACTACCACCACCACCATTAAACTGCTATCATTACCATCACCCTACTACCATCATCATTACTACTACTACTACCACCACCATCATTAAACTGCTATCATTACCATCACCCCTACTACCATCATCATTACTACTACTACTACCACCACCACCATTAAACTGCTATCATTACCATCACCCCTACTACCATCATCATTACTACTACTACTACTACCACCACCACCATTAAACTGCTATCATTACCATCACCCCTACTACCATCATCATTACTACTACTACTACCACCACCACCATTAAACTGCTATCATTACCATCACCCCTACTACCATCATCATTACTACTACTACTACCACCACCATCATTAAACTGCTATCATTACATCCCCTACCATCATCATTACTACTACTACTATCATACTACCATCATTAAACTACTATCATTACATCACCTACTACCATCATCATCATCATTACTACTACTACTACAACCTATCATTACGCTATCACCCATCTACTACCATCATCATTAC
>NC_140004.1:49271474-49500982 GCF_964263955.1 Coregonus lavaretus
CTTGGCAGGTTTGTTGTGGTGCCATATTCTTTCCATTTTCCAAGTTATTTTTTTCATTTCACTTCACCAATTTGGACTATTTTGTGTATGTCCATTACATGAAATCCAAATAAAAATCCATTTAAATTACAAGGTGTAATGCAACAAAATAGGAAAAACGCCAAGGGGGATGAATACTTTTGCAAGGCACTGTATTTGGCTGCAAGAGGAGCTGTTGCTCCTTCACCCATGAGTATTTGTTTTATTCCCTCTGGGTTTAATAAGATCAAATTTGGAATAAATGTAATAACTTCTGCGAATAATTAATCTCTTGGTGAGGAATATTTCTCACAGTAAAGGAAAAAGTGCATCTCTGTCTCCCCTGTCGTGCGGTGACCACATAGACGCTCCTCTTTGGGTAGCTATGTAATTTTATGTCTGCCGGTTTCTATTGCCAATTGGTGGTCACTCAGCCTGTACTTGGTAAGGATCTGTCTCTACTTCATATCTCTGACAGAGTAGAGATAATCAGCCAATTCATATTCTCTGTTTAGGGCCAGATAGCAATTTAGTCTGCCTTGGGATTTTGTTTCGTTTTTCCAATGTAGTAAATATGAGTCCTTTGATTGGTTCATGATTTTGTTTATTTTAATTATTTATTTTGAAGAAGTGCTGGTGTCAGCTTGGTTGGTTAGGTCCAACACCAGCTGACTGAGAGGGCTCGTATCTGGGCTCAGCTCTTGGGTTTGAAGTGCTTAAAATTGGAGACTTGAATTTGGACTTGAATTTAGGTGTAGCAAATTATGTTTTTTGTATTTTCATTACCAATGGAAAGAGGCCTAATTCTGCCCTACATGCATTATTTGGTGTATTTCTTTGGACTTGTAAAATTTTCCGACATAATTCTACATTGGATGTTTGTCCCACATTTTAAAGTCCAGTTTGAGTGGCACATTTTTATTGCATACAATGTTCTGTAGGCTTTTTCTGTGAGTGCATTCACTGCCATATATTATCTGAATGAAAGGCATACAAAATATCTCAGTTTATATACTGCTTTGCAAGCTAATTCTATCCAACAGTTGCCAACCATTATTGAGTGTCACTCCTCACCACAATAGTATCACCCTATATGGGATCGTGTTGCACCCTAGTCAGGAAATTCCATCACATACTCCTTCTAAGATTAGCACCAGTGGCCCCCAAGCTATCTTGGCACGCATACCTTCTGGCACCCATCAGAGACAGAAAGAAATACATGGAATGTCCTCATCCTCAAAATCCCATGCAGCTCACAATATCAAATATTAACAAATCCAGTATAAAAGACGTAATATCAATACTGTAAATGTTGAAAAGGTTTGGACTCAAACTGCAGCCTTGTCTCACACCACGGCCGTGTGAAAATAATTGTGTTCTTTGTTTTTTTTATATTTATTGCACACTTGTTTTCTGTGTACATACATTTTATGAAGTCATACAATTAACAATTTAAGCACATAATTTTGCAACTCAGGTGTGCTGTTTTTCAGCATTTCATTTCTGATGTTATTTAGACCACAAGCCTTCTTTGGTTTTATAGATTTGAGCTTTTCATGTAGTTCCTGTTAGGTTATTTGGTGATCTAATGGATTTTGGTTGTTTTTAATGACTGATTGAAGGATGTTAAAATTTTCTTGCATTTCTAATTGTTTATGTGGTAAGTCTTTTTGTGGGATATTTTTGAATAGATTATCAAAATAAGTTTTACAAATTCCTCCATCTTGAATGGCTAATTATTGTGGCTTTGTCATGCTTAAATTGTTCTACATGTCCCAGATTTTTGGTAAATTGCGTTTTTAATTTAATCAAGTGTCTTATTGGTATAATTCAATTTCTTACGTTTCAGTGAATGTTTCTACTGTTTCAGAGTTTCAAAGTATTCATAGCGTAGCTCTGGGTTGTTTTGCTGCTTATGTTTTCTAAGTGTTTTACACTCTTTATCAAACCATTTTTCAGAAACGTTTTCTTTTTTGTTTTCTGATGTTGCATTTCTTTAGTTTTCCCAGATTTTCTGAATTGACACCTTCTTTATTGTTTCGGTATTGTGAGTTATTGAAGACCTGTGTAGAGTTCATCATTTCATTTGAGTTTAATGTTTCAATGAATTTCTCTGCACTGTTTGGAGCCCATCTGTACGATTGATTCATGTTGTAGAGTTTATTGGAATGTTTTTTTTTCATGAATATTGCTGGTTACTTTCTTCAGAAACACGTTAATCTGACTGTGATCTGACAATGGTGTCTGTGGTCTGAAAGTGAATGCACTAATGGAGAAGGGCTCCATGTACAGGCCTAAGGCTCGACAGAGATGCACTAACTCCTTCCCTTTTTTGTTCAGTATTTATCAGGACTGTTTCTATTATTTATAATAGGGCTACTGTACAAGGAGGGGTGTCCAAATATGTGGTGGTTACCTCCCGCATCAGTGTAGTCAGGCTCAGAACCTGTTCTCTCATTGAAATCTCCACAAAGAAGCACTTTACCCTCTGCCTGAAATTGAATGATTTCTGTATGGAGATTGTTAAAAAACTGATCATCATAATATGATGAATCTGAAGGAGGAGCATAAGCTGCACATATGTATACATCATTGTCACAATAGATTGTAACTTTGTTAAATATTAGCCAAATGTGGTTAGTATCTTTTTTCATTTCATTCTGTGCATTTAATTAATGGTAGTAAACGTTCTCTATAGCTTGAGGGACACTGAGTATCAATGTCTCCACAATACCATGTTTCTAGAAGGATTATGATGTCCTGTCCCTTGATTTTTTAAAAGAAATTCTGGAATTTCTATAACCAGAATGTGACCGACCGCCTCGATTCGGTCTTATGTAGCAAAATTTGAAATTGTGTTTTTTACATTGGATAAAAGTAGAGACTCAGAGCTAGAAAATGGTATATCATACACTACAGTTGAGGAACAATGGGAAACTAATTCTGGTTTGAAAGTTGATAAACTTGTAACTCCACTTTTGAGAAAATGTCCCTTGAATGTTTTGGTACCTACTGGAGAGCTCTTCTTTGTCTCCACCCATTCAGCATCGTCCACACCCTCTTAAGCCTTAGCCCCACCCATATCTTTAAGGATTCACATGTTAAGCCATGAGGCTAAACACACGCTAAAATCTAAGTTTATTTGTCACATACACAGGATACAGAAGGTGTAAACGGTACAGTGAAGTGGTTACTTGCATAGTAGCAATATCAAAAACAGAAAGTGTCCAGATAAAAATATTTTATAAATATTTTATCATTATTAGATAACGCTTACCCGACACACTTTTCCACAAAAGGAAATGCTATAACAGCCACATCTAGCGTGGATGGGTTACTATTGTCTAGACATGTACACATGTTAATGAAATACAGTGAGGGAAAAAAGTATTTGATCCCCTGCTGATTTTGTACGTTTGCCCACTGACAAAGACATGATCAGTCTATAATTTTAATGGTAGGTTTATTTGAACAGTGAGAGACAGAATAACAACAACAAAATCCTCCCTCCTCTCCCCTCTCTCCTTCCTCTCTCTCTCCCCTCTCCCCTCTCTCCTCTCTCCTTCCTCTCTCTCTCTCCCCTCTCTCCCCTCTCTCCTCTCTCCCCTCTCTCCTCTCTCCTCTCTCCTCTCTCCTTCCTCTCTCCTCTCTCCTCTCTCCTTCCTCTCTCTCTCTCCCCTCTCTCCTCTCTCCCTCCTCTCTCTCTCCCCTCTCCTCTCTCCTTCCTCTCTCTCTCTCCCCTCTCTCCCTCCTCTCTCTCTCTCCCCTCTCTCCTCTCTCCCTCCTCGCTCTCCCCTCTCTCCTCTCTCCTTCCTCTCTCTCCCCTCTCTCCTCTCTCCTTCCTCTCTCTCCTCTCTCCTTCCTCTCTCTCTCCTCTCTCTCCTCTCCTTCCTCTCTCTCTCCCCTCTCTCCTTCCTCTCTCTCTCTCCTCTCTCCTCTCTCCTTCCTCTCTCTCTCCCCTCTCTCCTCTCTCCCTCCTCTCTCACTCTCCCCTCTCTCCTCTCTCCCTCCTCTCTCACTCTCCCCTCTCTCCTCTCACTCTCCCCTCTCTCCTCTCTCCCTCCTCTCTCTCTCTCCCCTCTCTCCTCTCTCTCTCCCCTCTCTCCTCTCTCCCTCCTCTCTCTCTCTCTCTCCCCTCTCTCCTCTCTCCCTCCTCTCTCTGTTAATACAGACCTGTAGTCCCATGTCGGCCCTTTCAGAGTGTCTGGTCTCGACCCTGCCGTCCTGGAGGAAGATGAGTGGTCCTAACCAGCTGACGTCATGGCAACAGTTTGTCTCTGACGTCCAGGAACACATCAATCCGCTGGTCAGCGAGGAGCACCTCCGAGGGGTCGCACAGCAGCTCCACAGCATGGGAGAGGTACACACTCACAGCACCTCCACAGCATGGGAGAGGTATACACGCACAGCAGCTCCACAGCATGGGAGAGGTACACACTCACAGCAGCTCCACAGCATGGGAGAGGTATACACTCACAGCCGCTCCACAGCCGCTCCACAGCATGGGAGAGGTATACACTCACAGCCGCTCCACAGCATGGGGGAGGTATACACTCACAGCCGCTCCACAGCATGGGAGAGGTACACACTCACAGCCGCTCCACAGCATGGGAGAGGTATACACTCACAGCCGCTCCACAGCATGGGAGAGGTACACACTCACAGCCGCTCCACAGCATGGGAGAGGTACACACTCACAGCCTCTCCACAGCATGGGAGAGGTACACACTCACAGCCTCTCCACAGCATGGGAGAGGTATACACTCACAGCCGCTCCACATCATGGGAGAGGTACACACTCACAGCCGCTCCACAGCATGGGAGAGGTACACACTCACAGCAGCTCCACAGCATGGGAGAGGTACACACTCACAGCAGCTCCACAGCATGGGAGAGGTACACACTCACAGCCTCTCCACAGCATGGGAGAGGTACACACTCACAGCCTCTCCACAGCATGGGAGAGGTATACACTCACAGCCGCTCCACATCATGGGAGAGGTACACACTCACAGCCGCTCCACAGCATGGGAGAGGTACACACTCACAGCAGCTCCACAGCATGGGAGAGGTACACACTCACAGCCGCTCCACAGCATGGGAGAGGTATACACTCACAGCCGCTCCACAGCATGGGAGAGGTATACACTGACAGCCGCTCCACAGCATGGGAGAGGTACACACTCACAGCAGCTCCACATCATGGGAGAGGTACACACTCACAGCCGCTCCACAGCATGGGAGAGGTATACACTGACAGCCGCTCCACAGCATGGGAGAGGTATACACTCACAGCAGCTCCACAGCATGGGAGAGGTACACACTCACAGCCGCTCCACAGCATGGGAGAGGTATACACTCACAGCAGCTCCACAGCATGGGAGAGGTACACACTCACAGCCGCTCCACAGCATGGGAGAGGTATACACTCACAGCCGCTCCACATCATGGGAGAGGTATACACTCACAGCCGCTCCACATCATGGGAGAGGTATACACTCACAGCCGCTCCACATCATGGGAGAGGTATACACTCACAGCCGCTCCACAGCATGGGAGAGGTATACACTCACAGCCGCTCCACAGCATGGGAGAGGTATACACTCACAGCCTCTCCACATCATGGGAGAGGTATACACTCACAGCCGCTCCACAGCATGGGAGAGGTACACACTCACAGCAGCTCCACAGCATGGGAGAGGTACACACTCACAGCCGCTCCACAGCATGGGAGAGGTATACACTCACAGCCGCTCCACATCATGGGAGAGGTATACACTCACAGCAGCTCCACATCATGGGAGAGGTATACACTCACAGCAGCTCCACATCATGGGAGAGGTATACATACACCCTATTACACAAAAGTCCAAACTCCAACGTAAATCGAGTGCACCTCAAAAAGGTTCAAGGATCTGTATTCAACATATGTAGCTTAATTAATTTGCTAGTAACAGATCACATTCATATTCTGACTATCTCTGAAACTCACTTAGATAATACCTTTGATTATACAGAAAATACAGAAATGCCAATGGTGGAGGTGTTGCTGTTTATATTCAGAACCACATTCCTGTAAAACTTAGAGAGGATCTCATGTTAAATGCTGTTGAAGTAATATGGCTACAGGTTCACCTGCCTCACCTAAAGCCCATTCTGGTGGTAATATGGCTACAGGTTCATCTGCCTCACCTAAAGCCCATTCTGGTGGGAAGCTGCTATAGACCACCAAGTGATAACAGTATCTGGATAACATGTGTGAAATGCTTGATAATGTATGTCATATCAACAGAGAGGTATATTTTCTGGGTGATTTTAAATATTGACTGGCTTTCATCAAGCTGCCCACTCAAGAAAAAGCTTCAAACTGTAACCAGTGCCTGCAACCTGGTTCAGGTTATCAGTCAACCTACCAGGGTAGTTACAAACAGCACAGGAATGAAATCATCAACATGTATTGATCATATCTTTACTTGATGTAAAGAATATATGTTGGTCCGTGGTGTGTAATGAGAAGCAAACAGACACTGCACTTGACACATTTATGAAATTGCTTATTCCAGTTACTAATAAGCATGCACCCATTTAAGGAAATGACTGTAAAAACGGTTCAATCCCCGTGGATTGATTAGGAATTGAAAAATTGTATGGTTGAGAGGGATGAGGCAAAAGGTATGGCAAATAAGTCTGGCTGCACAACCGATTGGCAAACGTATTGCAAATTGAGAAATCATGTGACTAAACTGAATAAAAAGATGAAGAAACAACACTATGAAACAAAGATAAATGACATAAAGAATGATAGTAAAAAGCTTTGGAGCGCCTTAAATGACATTTTGTGGAAAAAGGCAAACTCCGCTCCATCATTCATTGAATCAGATGGCTCATTCATCACATAACCAACTGATATTGCCAACTATTTAAATACTTTTTTCATTGGCAAGATTAGCAAACTTAGGCATGACATGCTACACATCCAAGTATATCTGACCAAATTATGAAAGACAAGCATTGTAATTTTGAATGAGTGTGAAAGAGGTGAACAAATTATTGTTGTCTATTAACAATGACAAGCCACCGGGGTCTGACAACTTGGATGGAAAATTGCTGAGGATAATAGCGGACGATATTGCCACTCCTATTTGCCATATTTTCAATTTAAGCCTACTAGAAAGTGTGTGCCCCCAGGCTTAGAGGGAAGCAAAAGTCATTCCCCTACCTAAGAATAGTAAAGCCCCCTTTACTGGCTCAAATAGCCGACCAATCAGCCTGTTACCAACCCTTAGTAAACTATGGAAACAATGGTGTTTGACCAGATACAATGCTATTTTACAGTAAACAAATTGACAACAAACTTCCAGCATGCTTATAGAGAAGGACATTCAACAAGCACAGCACTTACACAAATGACTGATGATTGGCTGAGAGAAATTGATGATAAAAAGATTGTGGGGGCTGTTTTGTTAGACTTCAGTGCGGCTTTTGACATTATCGATCACAGTCTGCTGCTGGAAAAACGTATGTGTTTTGGCTTTACACCCCCTGCTATATTGTGGATAGAGAGTTACCGGTCTAACAGAACACATAGGGTGTTCTTTATAGAAGCCTCTCCAACAAAATCCAGGTAGAATCAGGAATTCCCCAGGGCAGTTGTCTAGGCCCCTTGCTTTTTTCCATCTTTACTAACGACATGCCACTGGCTTTGAGTAAAGCCAGTGTGTCTATGTATGCGGATGACTCAACACTATACACGTCAGCTACTACAGCAACTGAAATAACTGCAACACTTAACAAAGAGTTGCAGTTAGTTTCAGAATGGGTGGCAAGGAATAAGTTAGTTCTGAATATTTCCAAAACTAAAATTATTGTATTTGGGTCAAATCATTCACTAAACCCTAAACCTCAACTACATCTCGTAATGAATAATGTGGACATTTAGCAAGTTGAGGTGACTAAACTGCTTGGAGTAACCCTGGATTGTAGACTGTCATGGTCAAAGCATGTTGATACAACAGTAGCTAAGATGGGGAGAAGTATGTCCGTAATTAAGCGCTGCTCTGCCTTCTTAACAACACTATCAACAAGGCAGGTCCTACAGGCCCTAGTTTTGTTGCACCTGGACTACTGTTCAGTCGTGTGGTCAGGTGCCACAAAGAGGGACTTGGGAAAATTGCAGTTGGCTCAGAACAGGGCAGCACAGGTCCCACAGGTCTGGAAGAGTGTGTCGCTGGTCTGGGCGGGGTGTCTGTTGATCTGTTGCTCCTGTGTGAGGTGTTGGGTCTGCGGTTGAGGGCGATATCCTTTAGGGTCCGTGAAAAGGTGGGCACTGCTGCCTTGTATAGGTGGACCTGGTCCTAAAGGCTGTTCACGTCCAGGGTGGAGTGGTGGGCCAGGTAGACATTTGGTTTTGAGGCACAGTCACGGGAAATACTTGCGTTTACCTGCTGTATGGTAGCAGGGTGGAAGTATTTTCATGGTAGCAGGGGGGAGATAACCACTTGTGCATTGGGGAAAGTAGAATAAGCTTTTTCTATCACTCCCTTGAGTGCTGTGGCCACCCTTTCCTGCTGTGTTCTCAGGTCGTTTGTGCCTGTGTGTATTATTATGGGCTGGGTGATCATAGTCGGTCCTCAGACAGAAGGTCTAGGGCGCGCTGGGTGTTTGGACACCAGAGTTTAGACACTGTGTGTTTGGGAAAAAGTTTATTTTCTCGTATGTATTTCCCATTTAAGTCCATAAGGAGTACAATCTGTGGCTTGTGTATGTCCTCAGTGGGTGTGGGGGGGTCGTCAGGAGGGCTATCAGGGTGGCTGACAGGGGGGTTGCTCAGAGGGGTTGGGGTCCCCTGGGCTTGGGGTTCTTCATTTGTTTGTCCGGCTGTGATGTCGAGGCTATGGTCAGGGTCTGGGGTGTACTGTTCTGCTGCGGTGTCGAGACTTTGGCCAGGATCTGAGGTGGGCTGTTCTGCTGGCTTCTCTGCGGGGGTGGCCAGCTCTCTAATGGGTTGTTCTCTGTCACCCGTCATCATTCTCACATTCTCCTCCAGCACTCTGATCCTCTCCTCTAGTGCTCTGTTCTTCTCCTGCTCCTGCTCTTTCTCCTGTTGATGTTGTCTCACCACAGTCCAGAGTGCAGACACGTCTCTCTCCACCTCCAGCTCTCCAGGTCTAGTTAAGGGGGTGTTGTTGTGCTGGACTGTTGTCTGGGTCTGTGTTGACTGGAGTGTGTTCACCTGCTGGTCCAGCTCCACCTGCCTTACCTCCAGCTGGGTGAATTTATTCTTCATTTCAATGAGAGAGTAGGACTCTGTGCTGGGAAGTCGACTTTCCGCTTGGGGTTGCTCCTCTGTGGGGTTATTTAATGAAGAGGTCTGGTCTGACCCGCTCGGGGTGGGGGTATCTTTCTCAAGGGAGAGCTTCTCCTGCTGAGCTATTTCTTTGATTAGGTGAATGTCCAGCTGGAACTGTTTGGGTTTGCCCTGTACCAATACTGTTCCAGATTTATAGAGATTTATATTAGCTGACTCAGAGTCCTCGTTGTCTAGTATCCTGAATTTCGTAGCCATCGCTAACATCCCCCCTATTAACAGAGGGGTAGTGTGCTAGTATAGCACTGTGCCATGCCAGGGGATGGTCTGTGTGGAAGATAAGGATGCTTATGTTCCTATTTTTATAAAAGTCAGCAAAAAGTGTCTCTTGATTTCCCATAAGGAGCTTCATTTTGTACTCTTTTCGTGTCTTATCATTCTTTACATTCAGAGGGTACTATATTTTAATGACCTCTGAACAGCGGGAGGGTGCTTCTAAGGCCTCTCCATTTGGTTGGGGTAGACTGTGCGACTCTCCTGCCATTGTTGGGCTCAAGGGCTTTGACACCTCTCACTTCACACGTCAGTGCTAATTTAAGTTGTATCTCTTTGTACTAGCAAGCTTGGTAGCCTTAGCATTCAGTCCTTATAAAGTAAAATATATAATTTTACTGTATTTTCCTTCTTGGTTTTTGAAAGTAAAAAGTAGCTTCAGACTAAACATTACTCACTCAGTTCTAAATTCTAAATCTATATTTTTTGTAAAAACATGCTGGAAAATGCAGGAGCAATGTCTTTGAGCTCTCTCCCTCTCTCTCTCTTTCTCTCTCTCTCTCTATCCATCAATCTCTCTCTCTCTCTCCCTCATTATCCATCTCTCGCCCTCTCTCTCTCTCTCTCTCTCTCTCAATTGAATTTAATGTAAGGGCTTTATTGTCATGGGAAACACATGTTAACATTGCCAAAGCAAGTGAAATAGATAATAAACACAAGGGAAATAAACAATCATTACACTCACAAAAGTTTTAAATGATTACAGACATTGTTCAAATGTTATATTATTGGTTATGTACAGTGTTGTAACAATGTGCAAATAGTTGAAGTATGAAAGGGAAAATAAATGAACAGATAAAATATAGGTTTTATTTACAATGTTGTTCCACTGGTTGCCCTTTTCTCATGGGAACAGGCCACAAATCTTGCTGTTGTGATTGCAAACATTGGGAGTTTATCAATGTTTGCTTTGTTTTCAAATATGTGTCTCTAATGTGGTCATGCATTTGGCAGGAGGTTAGGAAGTGCAGCTCAGTTTCCACCTCATTTTGTGGGCAGTGTGCACATAGCCTGTCTTCTCGAGAAAACCAGGTCTGCCTTTGGTGGCCTCTCTCAATAGCAAGGCTATGCTCACTGAGTCTGTACATAGTCTAGGATTTTCTTAATTTGGGGTCAGTCACAGTGGTCAGGTATTCTGCCACTGTGTACTCTGTTTAGGGCCAGATAGCATTCCAATTTGGTTTTGCGTTGTACACAAAGTATATTTTTTGCAGAATTCTGCATGCGGAGTCTTTTGCGTGTTTGTCCCATTTTGTGAATTATTGGTTGGTGAGTGGACCCCAGACCTCACAACCATAGAGAGCAATGGGTTCGATAACTGATTGAACAATTTTTAGCCAGATCCTAATTGGGATGTTGAGTTTTATGTCCCTTTTGATTGCATAGAAGGCCCTTCTTGCCTTGTCTCTCAGATCGTTCACAGCTTTGTGGAATTTACCTGAGGCGCTGATGTTTGGGCTGAGGTATGTATTGTTCTTTGTGTGCTCTAGGGCAACAGTGTCTAGATGGAATTTGTATTTGTGGTCCGGGCAACAGTACCTTTTTTGGAACACCATTATTTTTGTCTTATTGAGATTTACTGTCAGGGCCCAGGTCTGACAGAATCTGTGCAGAATATCTAGGTGCTGCTGTAGGCCCTCCATGGTTGGTGACAGAAGCACCAGATCATCAGCAAACAGTAGACAGTAGACATCAGATTCTAGTAGGGTGAGGCCGGGTGCTGCAGACTGTTCTAGTGCCCTCGCCAATTTGTTGATATATATGTTGAAGAGGGTGGGGCTTAAACTGTATCCCTGTCTCACCCCACGGCCCTGTGGAAAGAAATGTGTGTGTTTTCTGCCAATTTTAACTGCAAACTTGTTGTTTGTGTACATGGATTTTATAATGTCGTAGGTTTTTCCCCCAACACCTCTTTCCATTAATTTGAGTAGCAGACCCTCAGGCCAAATTGAGTCAAAAGCTTTTTTGAAATTAACAAAGCCTGAGAAGATTTTGCTTTTATTTTGGTTTGTTTGTTTGTCAATTCCAAATCAAATCAAATCAAATGTTATTGGTCACATGCGCCGAATACAACAGGTGCAGACATCACAGTGAAATGCTTACTTACAGCCCTTAACCAACAGTGCATTTATTTTTAACAAAAAAGTAAAAATAAAACAACAACAAAAAAAGTGTTGAGAAAAAAAAGAGCAGAAGTAAAATAAAATAACAGTAGGGAGGCTATATATACAGGGGGGTACTGTTGCAGAGTCAATGTGCGGGGGTCCCGGTTAGTTGAGGTAATATGTACATGTGGGTAGAGTTAAAGTGACCAATTAGGGTGTTCAGGGTGAATACGTGGTCTGTCGTACGGTATTTTGGTAAGAAGCCAATTTGACATTTGTTCAGGACATTGTTTTGACTGAGGAAATGTTGGAGTCTGCTGTTGATGATACTGCAGAGGATTTTTCAGAGATTTCTGTTGATGCATATTCCACAGTAATTATTGGCATCATATTTGTCTCCACTTTTTGGATTGGGGTGATCAGACCTTGGTTCCAAATATTAGGGAAGATGCCAGAGCTGAGAATAATGTTGAAGAGTTTAAGAATAGCCTATTTGAATTTGTGCTCTGTATATTTTATCATATTATTTAGGATAACAACACCACAGGCCTTTTTGGGTTGGAGGGTTTGTATTTTGTCCTGTAGTTCATTCAATGTAATTGGAGAATCCAGTGGGTTCTGGTAGTCTTTAATAGCTGATTCTAAGATTTTCATTTGATCATGTATATGTTTTTGCGGTTTGTTCTTTGTTATAGAGCCAAAAAGATTGGAGAAGTGGTTTATCCATACATCTCTGTTTTGGATAGATAACTCTTCATGTTATTGTTTGTTTAGTGTTTTCCAATTTTCCCAGAAGTGATTTGATTCTATGGATTCTTCAATTACATTGAGCTGATTTCTGACGTGCTGTTCCTTCTTTTTCCATAGTGTATTTCTGTATTGTTTTAGTGATTCACCATAGTGAAGGCGTAAGCTAAGGTTTTCTGGTTCTGTGTTTTTTGTTGGATAGGTTTCTAAATTTATTTGTAAGGTTTTTATATTCTTCATCAAACCATTTCTCGTTGTTGTTAGTTGTCTTAGGATTTCTGCCGGAATTTAAATTTGATATGTTAGCTGTTAGGTCAAATACATTGTTCAGGCTTCCTACTTTTAAGTTTACACCTTCATTACATTTACATTTACATTTACGTCATTTAGCAGACGCTCTTATCCAGACTATTGCAGGAAATCATTTTGTCCAGGAAGTTGTCTAGGAGGGATTGGATTTATTGTTGGCCAATAGTTTATTGGTAGGTTTCTACACTACCCTCCTTCCATCTATAGCATTTCTTAATAGTTCAGCTTCAATGCCTCATGGTTGATTATTGCTCTGTTTAAGTAGATTGTGATTTTGCTGTGATCTGATAGGGGTGTCAGTGGGCTGACTGTGAACGCTCTGAGAGACTCTGGGTTGAGGTCAGTGATAAAGTAGTCTACAGTACTACTGCCAAGAGATGAGCTATAGGTGTACCTACCGTAGGAGTCTCCTCGAAGCCTACCATTGACTATGTACAGACCCAGCGTGCGACAGAGCTGCAGGAGTTGTGACCCGTTTTTGTTGGTTATGTTGTCGTAGTTGTCAGTGGTGGGGAAAGTACCCAATTGTCATACTTGAGTAAAAGTAAAGATACCTTAGTAGAAAATGACTCAAGTAAAAGTGAAAGTCTACCAGTAAAATACTACTTGAGTAAAAGTCTAAAAGTATTTGGTTTTAAATATACGTAAGTATCAAAAGTAAATGTAATTTCAAAAATATACTTAAGTATCAAAAGTAAAATTATAAATAGTTTGAAATTGCTAATATTAAGCAAACCAGATGGCACAATTTTCTTGTTTTTTAAATTTACGGATAGCCAGGGGCACAGTACAACATGCAGACATAATTTACAAACAAACCATTTTGTGTTTAGTGATCAGAGGCAGTAGGGATGACCAGGGATGTTCTCTTGATAAATGTGTGAATTGGACCATGGTCCTGTCCTGCTAAGCATTCAAAATGTCACAAGTACTTTTGGGTGTCAGGGGAAAATGTATGGAGTAAAAAGTACATTATTTTCTTTAGGAATGTAGTGAAGTAAAAGTAAAAGATGTCAAAAATAAAAAAGAGTTAAGTACAGATACCCCAAAAAACTACTTAAGTAGTACTTTAAAGTATTTTTACTTAAGTACTTTACACCACTAGGTAGGTTCAACCTAAAACGTATAGTTCCTGTATCGTATCGAAGCCCATATATCTAGATACGTATCGAATCGTCTTGAAAGGGAAAGATGCACATCCCTATTAAAATGTCTGCTTTTTATTGTGTATGTATGCAATGCTATCATATTGTAACACCAGCGCACCGTTCTAACAGTCCGTCTCGCTCATCACGGCAAGGAAATCTCATCAATGTGTTATAGTTGCACATAGGATTTCATAACTGTTTTGTTTTCTTAAAGAGCCTATATTTCTTATTGTCCTGTTACTGTTTAGGGGTCTGCTTCTTGTTACTTTGTTAACACTTCCTCTTGGTTATTACCCTACATGGTGCTGAACCTTGGGTATTACCCTACATGGTGCTGAACCTTGGGTATTTCTATTACCCTACATGGTTGGAAGTCTACAGATTACAGAATGTGTTACTATTTTTGTTGGTCAGCATGGGGGTCAGGGTCATCGATCTACTAATTTGATGTGCTTTTTAATGTGTCATAAACACCTGCTATAAGACAGCAGATTGCTGAGATGTGTTTATGCAGGTTTTACATACTTTAGGTCTGATATCCGCCAGGGGGATCATCAAAGAGACGCACAAGCAATTATTGAACTGGGGACATTTTCACGCTGTGAGAAATTTTACAACATGACGTCACAATCACAACACATTCAGAACGATTGGGAACTGTTTCACACTGGGAAGATTTTTACATGACACCCTTCACTATGGATTATTTTTTTAAATATATGGATTATCTCTCTCTCTCTCCCTCTCTATCCATCTCTCTCTCTTCCCCCTCCTAACAGATCAACCTGATGCAGAGTGAGACGGTGCAAGATGTGGTGGTGTTGGATCCTCGCTGGCTGTGTAGTGGGGTGTTAGCCCGCCTCCTCTCTGTGGACATGCCTAAAGCCATCCACCACTACAGGGGGCGCTACAGACTGGAGGAGATACAGGCTCTGGCCCCAGAGAGCGACGTGGACGAGCTGCTACAGGTCAGAGACAGTCATCATTACCAAGACGGGGAACTGTTAGCATCTCCCATAGGAAAACATGTCACACTTAGCAACCATGCTAACACTAGCTGGGCATGCATAGTTGTATACCGTCAAGGATACCACAATGCAACATGTTAGCATCTCCCATAGGAAAACATGTCACCATTAGAGTCCATGCTAACTACAGGTTCTGGATGCCATGGACGTGTGTGCCCGTGACCTGACCAACCCTGGCATGGTGGATGTCCCCGCCCTGATCAAGACCAACAGCCTCCACCACTCCTGGACGGAGGAAGAGGAGGAGGAAGATGTTCTGATCTACGGAGGGGTCAGGCTGGTTCCTGCTGAACACATCACACCTTTCCCCTGTGGACTATTCCACAAGCTACAGGTACATGCTTTGATTCACCAAGACTGTCTGAATGACACCCCAATCCCTATCAAGTACACTCATCTGAATGAATGACACCCCAGTCCCTATCAAGTACACTACTCTGAATGACACCTAGTCCCTATCAAGTACACTACTCTGAATGACACCCCAGTCCCTATCAAGTACACTACTCTGAATGACACCCCAGTCCTTATCAAGTACACTACTCTGAATGACACCTAGTCCCTATCAAGTACACTACTCTGAATGACACCTAGTCCCTATCAAGTACACTACTCTGAATGACACCCCAGTCCCTATCAAGTACACTACTCTGAATGACACCCCAGTCCCTATCAAGTACACTACTCTGAATGACACCTAGTCCCTATCAAGTACACTACTCTGAATGACACCTAGTCCCTATCAAGTACACTACTCTGAATGACACCCCAGTCCTTATCAAGTACACTACTCTGAATGACACCCCAGTCCCTATCAAGTACACTACTCTGAATGACACCCCAGTCCCTATCAAGTACACTACTCTGAATGACACCTAGTCCCTATCAAGTACACTACTCTGAATGACACCTAGTCCCTATCAAGTACACTACTCTGAATGACACCTAGTCCTTATCAAGTACACTACTCTGAATGACACCCCAGTCCCTATCAAGTACACTACTCTGAATGACACCTAGTCCCTATCAAGTACACTACTCTGAATGACACCCCAGTCCCTATCAAGTACACTACTCTGAATGACACCCCAGTCCCTATCAAGTACACTACTCTGAATGACACCTAGTCCCTATCAAGTACACTACTCTGAATGACACCTAGTCCTTATCAAGTACACTACTCTGAATGACACCCCAGTCCCTATCAAGTACACTACTCTGAATGACACCTAGTCCTTATCAAGTACACTACTCTGAATGACACCCCAGTCCCTATCAAGTACACTACTCTGAATGACACCTAGTCCTTATCAAGTACACTACTCTGAATGACACCCCAGTCCCTATCAAGTACACTACTCTGAATGACACCTAGTCCTTATCAAGTACACTACTCTGAATGACACCCCAGTCCCTATCGAGTACACTACTCTGAATGACACCCCAGTCCCTATCAAGTACACTACTCTGAATGACACCCCAGTCCCTATCAAGTACACTACTCTGAATGACACCCCAGTCCCTATCAAGTACACTATTCAATATGCTGCCATTTGGGATGCTCCATAGTATGTTTCCTCTCCCAAAAGTAGTGAATAGTATGTTAAGGATGTTGTTGTCATGTTTCCTGACCTCTGACCTTTGACCTCCAGGTGAACCTGTGTCGCTGGAGTCACCAGCAGCGCCCTGAGGACGGCACGGGGGAGGAGCCTGACGGAGACATCCGCCTCTGGACCAATGGGGCAAAGGTGAGCCAAGGCGGAGCGGAGGCCATGATCCTATTGGTCAACCACGGCCAGGGGGTGGAGATCCAGGTCAGAGGTCACGACAGCGAACGGGCCAAGTGCTACACCCTCCTGGACACCATGGTCACCATCACAGAGTCGCTCCTGTCCTCCACCCTCCCTGGCCTCCTCACCGCCCGATACTACCTCAGCCCCCAGCAGCTCAGAGAGCACCACGGTCCCATCATGATCTACCAGCCCAAAGACTTCCTGAAAGCCCAGACCCAGAGAGAAACCAGCCTCACCAACACCATGGGGGGGTACAGGGAGAGCTTCAGCAGTATCCTGGCCTTGGGCTGTGCTGAGGTCTATAGTCAGGGTAGTCTGTCTGCAGACGTCCACATCTCAGAGATCAGCCTGCTGGCCAGGAGGAAGCTGTGTCGTTTGTTAGACCCTCCTGAAGCCTTGGGAAAGGACTGGTGTCTGCTGGCTATGAACCTGGGCCTCACCCACCTGGTGGCCAAACACAGCTCCACCCCCAACGGCACTCCAACCAATGTGGGCCCTGCCCCGGACAATGACCCTGACCCAGCCCTCCTGGCCAGCCCCACAGCAGCGCTGCTCCAGGATTGGTCAGTCCGTCCAGACAGCACGGTGGGAGTGTTGATGTGGAAGCTGCGTGAGCTGGGGAGGCGGGACGCGGCTGACTTTCTGTTAAAGACCTCGCCTGTCTTCAGGGTCAACATAGAGGGTGTGGCTGGCGGAAGGGGCAGAGCCTCTGAGGGATACGCCCACACCTGTAACGGAGGCACATCCTACAACTCCATCAGCTCCGTCATCTCCCGGTGAGACGGGTGTATTCACTAGGAACCAAACGGAAGCAAGCGGGTAGAGAAACAGAGACTGACCTACCTGAACCTGGTTTTCTTTTTCCGTTGCAAAACCTTTTGCTTCAGTGTGCACTATTGAATACACACCAGGTCCTGGATCAGAACAGCCTCCCCTCATCCTGATCTGTCCCACCAGGGGAGGAGACTAGAAACTGATCCTAGATCAGAGTCCTGACTGGGGAACTGTGTCCTGTCCCCGGAGTGTGTCAGGGCTAACTAGGGCTGACGAACCAACCAACACCATGTGCAATCTATTCTTTCCCGGGGGTTTAGTGTTAGTTCTCTCCTGTTAGCCCCTAGGTCACCTTGGAGAGCTGGGGTCGCTCTGTGAGACTGATGCTCTGTGCACGTCCAGGGTCCATATAGCTCCTCTCCTCTCCCTGCTCTACTCCTCTCCTCTCTCCTTACCCTTCCCTCCTCCTACTCCTCCTCCCTTCTCTCCTCCTCTCCTCTCTCCTCCTCTTCCTCCTCCTCCCTTCTCTCCTCCTCCTCCTCCTCTCCTCTCTCCTCCTCTTATCCTCTCTCCTCCTCTCCTCTCCTCTCCTCACCATCCCCCTATATGAATGTTGAAATTAACTGGCTGTCTTGAACTCCAAAGAGGATCAATGTAGGGTCCCAAATGGAACCCTGTTCCCTACAGAAGTGGCACTGTACTAAACTTACTTGACTCTGTCTGCCCTGCTTCCCTGCTTGTCAGTTGGTCAGTACATCTCAACTCCAACACAACACTAGAAGTACACTACCAGTCAAATGTTTGGACACACCTACTCATTCAAGGGTTTTTCTTTATTTTTACTATTTTCTACATTGTAAAATAATAGTGAAGACATCAAAACTATGAAATAACACCTATGGAATCATGTAGTAACCAAAAAAGTGTTAAACAAATCAAAATATATTTGAGATTTGAGATTCTTCAAATGGCCACACTTTGCCTTGATGCACACTCTTGGCATTCTCTCAACCAGCTTCATGAGGTAGTCACCTGGAATGTATTTCAATTAACAGGTGTGCCTTCTTAAAAGTTAATTTGTGGAATTTATTTCCTTCATAATGCGTTTGAGCCAATCAGTTGTGTTGTGACAAGGTAGGGGTGGTATACAGAAGATAGCCCTATTTGGTAAAAGACCAAGTCCATTTTATGGCAAGAACA
This sequence comes from Coregonus lavaretus, assembly GCF_964263955.1. NCBI lineage: Eukaryota > Metazoa > Chordata > Actinopteri > Salmoniformes > Salmonidae > Coregonus > Coregonus lavaretus. The sequence continues at coordinate 49,290,237 of NC_140004.1, forward strand.
GCTCAAATAAGCAAAGAGAAATGACAGTCCATCATTACTTTAAGACATGAAGGTCAGTCAATTAGGAACATTTCAAAAATGTTGAAGGTTTCTTCAAGTGCAGTCACAAAAACCATCAAGCGCTATGATGAAACTGGCTCTCTTGAGGACCGCCACAGGAAAGGAAGACCCAGAGTTACCTCTGCTGCAGAGGATAAGTTCATTACCAGCCTCAGATTACAGCCCAAATAAATGCTTCACGGAGTTCAGGTAACAGACACATCTCAACATCAACTGTTCAGAGGAGACTGTGTGAATCAGGCCTTCATGGTCGAATTGCTGCAATGAAACCACTACTAAAGGACACCAATAATAAGAAGAGACTTGCTTGGGCCAAGAAACACGAGCAATGGACATTAGACTGGTGGAGATCTGTCCTTTGGTCTGATGAGTCCACATTGGAGATGTTTGTTTCCAACCGCCGTGTCTTTGAGACGTAGAGTAGGTGAACGGATGATCTCCGCATGTGTGGTTCCCACCGTGAAGAATGGAGGAGGAGGTGTGATGGTGTGGGGGTGCTTTGCTGCTGACACTGTCTGTGATTTATTTAGAATTCAAGGCACACTTAACCAGCATGGCTACCACAGCATTCTGCAGCGATACGCCATCCCATCTGGTTTGGGCTTAGTGGGACTATCATTTGTTTTTCAACAGGACAATGGCCCAACACACCTCCAGGCTGTGTGAGGGCTATTTTACCAAGAAGGAGAGTGATGGAGTGCTGCATCAGATGACCTGGCCTCCACAATCACCTGACCTCAACCCAATTGAGATGGTTTGGGATGAGTCGGACGGCAGAGTGAAGGAAAAGCAGCCATCAAGTGCTCAGCATATGTGGGAACTCCTTCAAGACTGTTGGAAAAGCATTCCAGGTGAAGCTGGTTGAGAGAATGCCAAGAGTGTGCAAAGCTGTCATCAAGGCAAATGGTGGCTATTTGAAGAATCTAAAATCTAAAATATATTTTGATTTGTTTAACACTTTTTTTTGGTTATTACATGATTCCATATGTGCTATTTAATAGTTTTGATGTCTTCACTATTATTCTACAATGTAGAAAATAGTAAAAATAAAGAAAAACCCTTGAATGAGTAGGTGTGTCCAAACTTTTGACTGGTACTGTACATGTCAGCAACACAGCTGGTGTTCACAAAGGAAAAGAAAGAAGTCCTCCTCAGCACTCTGGAGGATTTGATATCAATCTGGGCTCCTTTTATATTCTGAGATTACATTTTTGATAGCAGATGAAGTCCCAGTTAATCTCTGTATAACATGATATAAGGAGTTCAATGCTTGACTAGTTCCAACGACAGTGAGATCTTTCTGACCTTCTACCTCTCCTAAAAAAGCACAATGGTCCAACAACCCTGTCTAGGGGCTTTTCTAGTCCTGGTGTCGACCTTACGTAGTACCACAGAGCCCTGGTCAGCACTATGTAGTGACGGACCCCTGAACAGCCCATCGACCCTGGCTAAGGGTTAGGGTCAGTAACAGCGATTCAGCACGGCAGTTGGAGACTACCAACGTGTTGAGAGATCCACAACCTAACGGAACATCTAACTCTTAGGGCTGGTTTCCCGGTCTCAGATTAAGCCTGGAGCAAATAAACACTTTGCATTAGTCCAGCAGGATCTTAATCTTACTCTGGGAAGCAACATTAGTACCGTTGCCTGAGCTAATGTCTAGGCTTTAGATCAGCAGGCTAACACAGTCTAGTGTTGTGACCCTGGTTTAAACCCAGACAGAGACCTAGCTACCATGACAGGACCTTCCGAGTAGAAACAACATGTCCATTACTATGATGTAAATACCCAGAGGCCTTCACTTCACAGTCTACTCTGTCTGTCCGCTACAGGTCTGTGTCTGTGGGGTTAGACTACTGGCATGCAGTAAAGATATGAAGAAGTCTGTCAGTCAGTCCATTGTCGAACTCTTCTCTACAGTGTTGCTCCCGGTGTTGGACTCAGCTGAATGAACCATCCATACATGTTGTAAAAGGAAACATCTTAGACGGTGGAAGACAGAACATAGGAGTGGTATCAGAGACAACACGTTGCTTCTCACCACAATACGCATCTTCTCCTGAACAGCAACAAATATTCCCATGTGAAGTTTTTTTGTGGGTTTCTTTTAGCACACAGACACACACACACACACACACACACACACACACAGAGACACACACACACACACAGAGACACACACACACACACACACAGAGAGACACACACACACACACACACAGAGACACACACACACACACACACACACACACAGAGACACACACACACACACAGAGAGACACACACACACACACACACAGAGACACACACACACACACACACACACACACAGAGACACACACACACACACAGAGAGACACACACACACACACACACACAGAGACACACACACACACACACACACACAGAGACACACACACACACACAGAGAGACACACACACACACACACACAGAGACACACACACACACACACACACACACACACACACACACACACACACACAGAGACACACACACACACACACACAGACACACACACACACACACACAGAGACACACACACACACACACACACACACACACACACACACACACACACACACACACACACACAGAGACACACACACACACACACACACACACAGACACACACACACACACACACACACAGAGACACACACACACACACACACACACACACACACACACACACACACACACACACACACACACAGAGACACACACACACACACACACACACACACACACACACACACACACACACACACACACACAGAGACACACACACACACACACACACACACACACACACAGAGACACACACACACACACACACACACACACACACACACACACACACACACCCACCCAGTTCCTCTCAGCTCTCCTACTGTTGCCTTGTAAAGCCGAGCTGAAGAACTCTGTTTGTGAAAGGGAGGTGAGTTACTAGCAGTCAATTACTAGTAGTGAGTTACTAGTAGTGTATTACTGAGCTTTTAAAATCTTATAATGAACATTGAAAAGTTTTTGTTTCTTGATTCTGATGGTGAGTGGCGTTCACTGTTTCCTTGGATTTTACATGGACCCTAGTGTATCCCAAATGGCACCCTATTCCCTATGTAGTGCACTGCTTTTGACCAGGGCCCATAGTGCACTACATAGGGAATAGGGTGCCATTTGTTGAGCGCGCTCTGTATCTGTCTGTCTGAGCGGATGGAGACAGTTGGACTTAAGACTTTGTGCAACAACAGAAAGACGTCTCTCTCTCTCTTTGCACAACAGCCTTGTTTGTATTTCTGATGAGATTGTTCCCACAGACTGGGATAATGTCCTGAATATGTCCTGAACATTTATAGTGTAGTAGTTACATTTGATAATAAATTGTTTACCTGAGAACATTGTGTACTGTGATTTATTAAATGCATAGTAACATTTCCTTCCCTCTCTTTTGTCTTTGTAACTCATCTTTTTGTCCAGCTCCTTTTCATAGTTTGGTTGTTTCCTCACCCATCAGATAAACAGGCACTTTATATTGATGCAAGAATGACCTGAACCGGATTGAATTGTTTTGTATTGATGGTCAATCAGTAACGATGTTGTGTTGAAAGTTAGAGTGACAGGTTAAGACAGTGATGGATAGTGATCACCAGTCCGACTGCCTCCACTGCACATCCCCAGGGTGAAGACAAATAATTACAACAGTTATGGCTGATTTTGATGTTTGACCCCAACAGACAGAAGGAAGAAAGAAAGGAGAGATCTGATCTCATCCAGGAGTTGCAGCCCAGATCAATGTCAGAGGTGTTATTTAGACTGAGGATCCATGTAATGTGTAATGTATAATGTTGTAAATGTATTAATGTTATTCCAGAGTAGTAGGATGTCTTCCTTTCACAAGCATAGAGGAGTCGCAGGTTTAGAACTACTGAATTTATTAAAGCATCATAGCTTAAAGCGGGACGAAACCCACAGTGCAAAATATAATGAATTATCCAAGATGGCGAAGTAGTGCAGTCCTGTTTCTGTCGTGTGCCTGTAAATAGCCTGTAAATAACTTGTTTTATTTTTATTTTTCGTACCTATTTCCCTATCAGACTTTTCATCCTTCTACAAAATATACTTTCCTGCAACCCGCCTCACTCAATGTGGAACGGATTCTATTATTGACTTACCTTTTATCTAGAATCTCCAGTGAAACTAGCTAGCCAGCTAGCCAGCTAACTAGCTACTTGCTATTAGCCTTAGCTAGCGGTGTTTCACCCAGAACATTGGATTTTTTTCTGCGGGATAAATTTTAATCACTGGACATTGATCACCGGATATTCGGCCAGTCTGCACAGCGCGTTATCGACCCAGAACATATCAGTTTTTCCGCTGGAATCACTGAATCACTGGACCTTTAACTCCGGATTCGTCGCTACCAGCTAGCTACAACAAAACGGACGCTGTGGTCTAGCTAATTATCCTGAGCTAGGCCCATCTCCCGGCTATCTACCTCTCTGTCAACCGGACGGGACCACCTAGTATTGACACGGAGCCCCGCCGATCCTACACGACTGGTCTGCCGACGAAATCGTCTGATGTGGTTACGACGTTAACCACGAAGATTCCATCCATCTGCTAGCCCTGGCCCGCTAGCTGTAGCCTCTTACTCACTAGTACTTCACCACCGGACCTTATGATAACTCAGCTATACAGCTGATATCTGCTGGACTGTTCCTTTTTACGGTACTACATCCTGTTTATGTTTAGCCTCAGCCCAAACATGGTTAGTTTATTGTTGTTTCGGTTATTTCTAATTGTACTATATCACTGTAGACCCCCCAGCCTAGCTAAACCTGCCTTAGATAGCTCCTTTGCACCTCCCCCAATACACGCGGAGACCGACTCAATTGATGCCTCCAGCGATGCTATCTCTTTCATCGTTACCCAACGCTTAGGTTTACCTCCACTTTACTCATATCCTTCCATATCCTTGTCTGTACATAATGCCCTGAATCTTTTCTATAACACCCGGAAATCTGCCCCCTTTATTCTATGTACCCAACGCACTAGAAGACCAGTTCTTAAAGCCTTTAGCCGTATCCTTATTCTAGTCCTCCTCTGTTCCTCTGGTGATGTAGAGGCTAACCCAGGCCCTGCAGCCCTCAGTATCACTCCTACTCCCCAGGCGCTATCATTTGATGACTTCTGTAATCGCAAAAGTCTTGGTTTCTTGCACATAAATATCAGAAGTCTACTTCCTAAGTTTGAGTTATTCACTGCGTTAGCACACTCTGCCAACCCTGATGTTCTAGCAGTGTCTGAATCCTGGCTCAGGAAGGCCACCAAAAATTCTGAAATTTCCATCCCCAACTATAACATTTTCCGTCTAGATAGAACTGCCAAAGGGGGTGGAGTTGCAATCTACTGTAGAGATAGCCTGCAGAGCTCTATCATACTATCCAGGTCTGTGCCCAAACAGTTTGAGCTTCTACTTCTAAAAATCCACCTTTCCAGAAATAAGTCTCTCACTGTTGCCGCTTGCTACAGACCCCCCTCAGCCCCCAGCTGTGCCCTGGACACCATATGTGAATTGATTGCCCCCCATTTATCCTCAGAGTTTGTACTGCTTGGTGACCTAAATTGGGATATGCTTAATACCCCAGCCATCCTACAATCCAAGCTAGATGCCCTCAACCTCACGCAAATTATCAACGAACCTACCAGGTACAACCCTAAATCCGTAAACATGGGTACCCTCATAGATATCATCCTGACTAACATACCCTCTAAATACACCTCAGCTGTCTTCAACCAGGATCTCAGCGATCACTGCCTTATTGCCTGCGTCCGTAACGGGTCCGCGGTCAAACGACCACCCCTCATCACTGTCAAACGCTCCCTAAAACACTTTAGCGAGGAGGCCTTCCTAATTGACCTGGCCCAGGTATCCTGGATGGATATAGATCTCATTCCGTCAGTAGAGGATGCCTGGTTGTTCCTTAAAAGTAATTTCCTCTCAATCTTAAATAAACATGCCCCATTCAAAAAATACAGAACTAAGAACCGATATAGCCCCTGGTTCTCCTCAGACTTGACTGCCCTTGACCAGCACAAAAACATCCTGTGGCGTACAGCATTAGCATCAAATAGCCCCCGCGATATGCAACTTTTCAGGGAAGTTAGGAACCAATATACACAAGCAGTCAGGAAAGCAAAGGCTAACTTTTTCAAACAGAAATTTGCATCCTGTAGCACTAACTCCAAAAAGTTTTGGGACACTGTAAAGTCCATGGAGAATAAGAGCACTTCCTCCCAGCTGCCCACTGCACTGAGGCTAGGAAACACTATCACCACCGATAAATCTACAATAATCGAGAATTTCAACAAGCATTTTGCTACAGCTGGCCATGCTTTCCATCTGGCTACCACTAACCCGGCCACCAACTCTGCACCCTCTGCTGCAACTTGCCCATGCCCCCCCCGCTTCTCCTTCACACAAATTCAGACAGCTGATGTTTTGAAAGCGCTGCAAAATCTGGACCCCTACAAATCAGCTGGGCTAGACAATCTGGACCCTTTCTTTCTAAAACTAGCCGCTGAAATTGTCGCTACCCCTATTACTAGTCTGTTTAACCTCTCTTTCATAACGTCTGAGATCCCCAGAGATTGGAAAGCTGCCGCGGTCATCCCCCTCTTCAAAGGGGGTGACACTCTAGATCCAAACTGCTACAGACCTATATCCATCCTGCCCTGCCTTTCGAAAGTATTCGAAAGCCAAGTTAACAAACAGATCATCGACCATTTCGAATACCACCGTACCTTCTCCGCTATGCAATCCGGTTTCCGAGCTGGTCACGGGTGCACTTCAGCCACGCTCAAGGTCCTAAACGATATTATAACCGCGATTGATAATAGACAGTACTGTGCAGCCGTCTTCATCGACCTGGCCAAGGCTTTCGACTCTGTCAACCACCGCATTCTTATTGGCAGACTAAATAGCCTTGGTTTCTCAAATGACTGCCTCGCCTGGTTCACCAACTACTTCTCAGATAGAGTTCAGTGTGTCAAATCGGAGGGCCTGTTGTCTGGACCTATGGCAGTCTCTATGGGGGTGCCACAGGGTTCAATTCTTGGGCCGACACTTTTCTCCGTGTATATCAATGATGTCGCTCTTGCTGCTGGTGACTCTCAGATCCACCTCTACGCAGACGACACCATTTTGTATACATCTGGCCCTTCATTGGACACTGTGTTAACAAACCTCCAAACGAGCTTCAATGCCATACAACAATCCTTCAGTAGCCTCCAACTGCTCTTAAACACTAGTAAAACTAAATGCATGCTTTTCAATCGAACGCTGCTGGCACCCGCCCACCCGACTAGAATCACCACTCTCGACGGGTCTGACCTAGAGTATGTGGACAACTACAAATACCTAGGTGTCTGGTTAGACTGTAAACTCAACTTCCAGACTCACATAAAGAATCTCCAATCCAAAGTTAAATCTAGAATCGGCTTCCTATTTCGCAATAAAGCCTCCTTCACTCATGCTGCCAAACATGCCCTCGTAAAACTGACTATCCTACCGATCCTTGACTTCGGCGATGTAATTTACAAAATAGCCTCCAACACTCTACTCAGCAAATTGGATGTAGTCTATCACAGTGCCATCCATTTTGTCTCCAAAGCCCCATACACTACCCACCACTGTGACCTGTACGCTCTTGTTGGCTGGTCCTCACTACATGTTCGTCGTCAAACCCACTGGCTCCAGGCCATCTATAAATCACTGCTAGGTAAATCCCCGCCTTATCTTAGCTCATTGGTCACCATAGCAGCACCCACCCGTAGTCTGCGCTCCAGCAGGTATATCTCACTGGTCATTCCCAAAGCCAACACCTCCTTTGGCCGCCATTCCTTCCAGTTCTCTGCTGCCAATGACTGGAACGAATTGCAAAAATCTCTGAAGCTGGAGACTCTTATCTCCCTCAATAACTTTAAGCATCAGTTGTCAGAGCACCTTACCGATCACTGCACCTGTACACAGCCCATCCGAAATTAGCCCACCCAACTACCTCATCCCTATATTGTTATTTATTTTGCTCTTTTGCACCCCAGTATCTCTATTTGCACATAATCTCTTGCACATCTAGCATTCCAGTGTTAATACTATTGTAATTATTCTGCACTATAGCCTATTTATTGCCTTACCTCCATAACTTGCTACATTTGCACACACTGTATATATATTTTCTGTTGTATTTCTGACTTCATGTTTTTTTTTACCCCATATGTAACTCTGTTGTTTTTATTGCACTACTTTGCTTTATCTTGGCCAGGTCGCAGTTGTAAATGAGAACCTGTTCTCAACTGGCTTACCTGGTTAAATAAAGGTGAAATAAAAAATAAAAATAAAGTACTCAGGAAATAGTAGGAGAGATTCCTCTCAGGAAAACAAGCAACATATACAATGACCGACAAAGACAAATGACAGAGGGAGTATGTATACAGTGATAGAGCGGGGATTGGAACCAGGCGTGTGTAATGATGACGAGACGAGTCCGGGGGGTTGATGAGTGAAGGGCGTTTGCCAGCAGCAGGTTCGGCAGCAGCTAGAAGGCCGGCAAGCGCCCAACGCCTGAGCTGGACAAGAGGGGGAGCCAAAGCGAAGGGTCTGCAGTCATACCAGATCAATGTAGTTCAACGTATTGACTTCACTGTGTTTAGTAAGAAGAGTCTAATCTATTCAGATTCCTGAGCTGTTGTCAGGCTGGCTATGGAAAATTGTTAAAGAGCTATTAATGTGAGGAACAACTGGTCTTGTTAAAGAGCTATTAATGTGAGGAACAACTGGTCTTGTTAAAGAGCTATTAATGTGAGGAACAACTGGTCTTGTTAAAGAGCTATTAATGTGAGGAACAACTGGTCTTGTTAAAGAGGTATTAATGTGAGGAACAACTGGTCTTGTTAAAGAGGTATTAATGTGAGCAACAACTGGTCTTGTTAAAGAGGTATTAATGTGAGGAACAACTGGTCTTGTTAAAGAGCTATTAATGTGAGGAACAACTGGTCTTGTTAAAGAGGTATTAATGTGAGGAACAACTGGTCTTGTTAAAGAGGTATTAATGTGAGCAACAACTGGTCTTGTTAAATAGGTGTTAATGTGAGGGTACACTTCACATTATAAATGGGTTATAAAGGGGTTATAATTACGTTAACGATTATTTAATCATTTGTAAATAGTTGCACAGTTGAACAATAGTTATTTTCTCAATTTTGGGTGTGATGCATTGGTGCTTTGTCCCAGGATCAGAAGAGGTTGCTTTGTCCCAGGATCAGAAGAGGTTGCTTTTCATGATGTCTTGACGCAGCTTTGAAACCCTGATGCCCTGATGCCAAATGTTCATCCAGGACATTATTGAATCGTCAACCCTAACATATTACCCTTTACCAGATTATATGAAAAAACGTACCACTCTATGATAGTCCAAGTGTAACAGGCTTGGTTATGTTTCCACTTGCCTCTAAAGAAATGTGTATTTAATGTTCAAGCATTCTTATTGGTTGGTTCAACTCTGATGACAATAAGGCGTGTTGTGATTGGCCCCGCTTGCAGCTAGGGGGAGATCGTGAACGTCAGGTCTCCCCAGTATGATAATGTAATGCAAGGGGGAGGTCATGTTCTGAATACTGTTTAATATATTACAATGTGTACAAGGTTGCTGTACGTTACTGATTCATACATGTGTGGGTCTATGGTACCTGTTAGGGATTGAGGGGCTTTCTGGGATGTGCTTTGGCATATGATTGCTGTAGATAAGTGTGTTAGCTAGCATACACCGACGTAATGGTCACATGAGCCCACTGCTAACACAGTTGCCTTCATGCTACGGATTTTGCCATCGACAGCCATCCATATTGTTAAGCTCTGCACAAGTAACGTGCTGTTTCCCATTTAACAATAGAAATAAATGATGCTCAACTGGGACCACTGCCTGATGTGATTTATTAAGAGAAAACACAACGCAAGGACAGTACGATATACATCTGTTACACAAGTATGGTGAACTCTGGTGTGAAATGGTAACCGTAATACCATTGGTTGGTGAAACAGTGGAGGAGGAATGGCATAGTGTTTATGAACTGATACGCAAAACGATGCCGGATTCAAAACTTCAAATCTTTCAATTTAAATTATTATACAAAATTCTTGCTACCAATAGAATGTTATTTATATGGGGGATACAATCTTCCCAGCACTGCAGATTTTGCTGCGAAGAGACAGAATCATTAGATCATTTGTTTTGCTACTGTCCATTTGTAGCTTGTTTTTGGTCACAGGTCCAGGAATGGCTAAAGGATTGCAATATTTACCTGGAGCTAACTCTGCAGATAGCATTACTGGGTGATCTGAAAAGTCATAGTCAATCGATCAATAATATAATAATACTTTTACCAAACATGTTTATTTTCAATTTACGATCTGTAGAAACAATGAGAATAGAAGGGTTCAGAACTTTTGTGAAACATCACAGTACAGTTGAAAAAATATATGGCGAATAGAAATCCTATATGGATGGTGTTAAATTGTGATGTGTGATTTCGAAAGAGTCAGGCACAGGAGGGTAAATCACAGAATAACAGGATTTATTCCGGAGCACAGAGTTACGCAGTAATGCATCAAAACACTCTAGTGCGCAAAACAGGCGCACTGGAAGCAACAAGGCACACGGGAAATATCCCGGCGATAAAAAAATACTAGGAGCTCCACCGAGCTTCACTAACCTCACAATAAACAATCACACACAAAGACAAGGGGGCACTTATACAGGTACTGATGAGGGTATATGAACCAGGTGTGTGTAATAAACAAGACAAAACAAATGGAATGATGAGATGAGGAGCGGCAGTGACTAGAAGGCCGGTGACGACGAACGCCGAAGCCTGCCCGAACAAGGAGAGGAGGCAGCTTCGGAGGAAGTCGTGACATGAATGGAGCTGAAGGATGGGACTAATAACAACTGACAAAAACTAATAACAACAAGATAACTAATAATGTAAAGCATACTGTGTCCATAATAAGTATATAGGTTATAGGTTGAGAGCTTTTGTGAAAGAGCACAGTTAGAAAGATATGGCATATAGAAGCAAACCGGATGGACGTCATGAAAATGATCGGAGAGGTTGAGGGTAGAGGAAGTTCAGGAGTAAAAACAAACAAAATAGAATGATTGTAAAATTGACTGTGTCCATAAAATGTATATAGTATGTATAAGCTGGAAGTAGAGGCCTAAGCTTTGTTGTTCACTAGTTTACTCCAATTAGGGAAGGGGTGGTGGGGTTGGAAAGTAATAAAGGGAAATATATATTTTTTACAGGATATGTGTGTATATATATATGTATGTATGTGTATATACACTACCGTTCAAAAGTTTGGGGTCACTTAGAAATGTCCTTGTTTTCGAAAGAAAAGCAATTTTTTTGTCCATTAAAATAAGATCAAATTGATCAGAAATACAGTGTAGATATTGTTAATGTTGTAAATGGCTATTGTAGCTGGAAACGGCAGATTTGTTATGGAATATCTACATAGGCGTACAGAGGCCCATTATCAGCAACCATCAGTCCTGTGTTCCAATGGCACGTTGTGTTTGCTAATCCAAGTTTATCATTTTAAAAGGCTAATTGATCAGTAGAAAAGCCTTTTGCAATTCTGTTAGCACAGCAAAAACTGTTGTGCTGATTTAAAGAAGCAATAAAACTGGCCTTCGTGAGACTAGTTGAGTATCTGGAGCATCAGCAATTGTGGGTTCGATTACAGTCTCAAAATGGCCAGAAACAAATAACTTTCTTCTGAAACTCGTCAGTCTATTCATGTTCTGAGAAATGAAGGCTATTCCATGCGAGAAATTGTCAAGAAACTGAAGATCTCGTACAACGCTGTGTACTAATCCCTTCACAGAACAGCGCAAACTGGCTCTAACCAGAATAGAAAGAGGAGTGGGAGGCCCCGGTGCACAACTGAGCAAGAGGACAAACACATTAGAGTGTCTAGTTTGACAAACAGACGCCTCACAGGTCCTCAACTGGCAGCTTCATTAAATAGTACCCGCAAAACACCAGTCTCAACGTCAACAGTGAAGAGGCGACTCAGGGATGCTGACCTTCTAGGCAGAGTTGCAAAGAAAAAGCCATATCTTAGACTGCCCATCTTAATCTTTTCTTTTTATTGGCCAGTCTGAGATATGGCTTTTTCTATATTAATGTACAAAAAATAGTTTTTCTTTCGAAAACAAGGACAGTTCTAAGTGACCTCAAACTTTTGAACGGTAGTGTGTATATATATATATATATATAGAGCGAGAGTTGCACCCCTTCTCAAAAAACCAACACTCGATCCCACTGATGTCAACAACTACAGACCAGTATCCCTTCTTTCTTTTCTTTCCAAAACTATTGAGCGTGCCGTCTTTAGCCAACTCTCTTGCTATCTCTCTCAGAATGACCTTCTTGATCCAAACCAGTCAGGTTTCAGGACTGGTCATTCAACTGAGACTGCTCTTCTCTGTGTCACGGAGGCTCTCCGCACTGCTAAAGCTAACTCTCTCTCCTCTGCTCTTGTCCTTCTAGACCTGTCTGCTGCCTTTGATACAGTGAACCATCAGATCCTCCTCTCCACCCTCTCCGAGCTGGGCATCTCCGGCGCGGCTCACTCCTGGATTGTGTCCTACCTGACCGGTCGCTCCTACCAAGTGGCGTGGCGAGAAGCTGTCTCCGCACCACGTGCTCTCACCACTGGTGTACCCCAGGGCTCAGTTCTAGGCCCTCTCCTTTTCTCCCTATACACCAAGTCACTTGGCTCTGTCATATCCTCACATGGCCTCTCCTATCATTGCTACGCTGACGATACACAACTAATCTTCTCCTTTCCCCCTTCTGATAACCAGGTGGCGAATCCCATCTCTGCATGTCTGGCCGACATATCAGTATGGATGACGGATCACGGATCACCACCTCAAGCTGAACCCTGGCAAGACGGAGCTGCTCTTCCTCCCGGGGAAGGACTGCCCGTTCCATGATCTCGCCATCACGGTTGACAACTCCGTTGTGTCCTCCTCCCAGAGTGCGAAGAGCCTTGGCGTGACCCTGGACAACACCCTGTCGTTCTCCGCTAACATCAAGGCGGTGACCCGATCCTGCAGGTTCATGCTCTACAACATTCGGAGAGTACGACCCTGCCTTACACAGGAAGCGGCACAGGTCCTAATCCAGGCACTTGTCATCTCCCGTCTGGATTACTGCAACTCGCTGTTGGCTGGGCTCCCTGCCTGTGCCATTAAACCCCTACAACTCATCCAGAATGCCGCAGCCCGTCTGGTGTTCAACCTTCCCAAGTTCTCTCACGTCACCCCCCTCCTCCGCACACTCCACTGGCTTCCAGTTGAAGCTCGCATCCGTTACAAGACCATGGTGCTTGCCTATGGAGCAGTGAGGGGAACGGCACCTCCGTACCTTCAGGCTCTGATCAGTCCCTACACCCAAACGAGGGCATTGCGTTCATCCACCTCTGGCCTGCTGGCTCCCCTTCCTCTGCGGAAGCATAGTTCCCGCTCAGCCCAGTCAAAGCTGTTCGCTGCTCTGGCACCCCAATGGTGGAACAAGCTCCCTCACGACGCCAGGACAGCGGAGTCACTCACCACCTTCCGGAGACATTTGAAACCCCACCTCTTTAAGGAACACCTGGGATAGGATAAAGTAATCCTTCTACCCCTCCCCCCCCCCCCCCCCCCCCAAAAAAAATAATAAAAAAAATAAAAAATAGTATAATTGTAAAGTGGTTATCCCACTGGCTATAGGCTGAATGCACCAATTTGTAGTCGCTCTGGATAAGAGCGTCTGCTAAATGACGTAAATGTGCCCTTGAGCAAGGCACTTAACCCTAATTGCTCCTGTAAGTCGCTCTGGATAAGAGCGTCTGCTAAATGACTAAAATGTAAAATGTAAATGTATATATATATACTTTTTCTTTGCGAGAAAAAAAACATATGGGGGATTGGAAGTGATGCAGACAATTACATTGATGGAAGTTACAATCTATCTGCAATATTAAAGCTGATCTACCCCCTAAAAAATAAAAATAAAAACAGTGCAGGAGGTATCCGCTCACAACGTTGAATGTTTTGGTCGTCTTACCCACCATTCATTGACTGAACATGTTTAACAAAGTGTTTAATTTTCTCTCATGTATGTAGTGATGAGTACCCAATACTGTCATGTATGTAGTGATGAGTACCCAATACTGTCATGTATGTAGTGATGAGTACCCAATACTGTCATGTATGTAGTGATGAGTACCCAATACTGTCATGTATGTAGTGATGAGTACCCAATACTGTCATGTATGTAGTGATGAGTACCCAATACTGTCATGTATGTAGTGATGAGTACCCAATACTGTCATGTATGTAGTGATGAGTACCCAATACTGTCTAGAAGTGTGTCTAAGCTCTGAGTGAACTCATCTATAAATGATTTGTACGTATAACTGTATATATATACCATATAACGTATAACTGCTAAAAGCATACCTTATTTTAAAGTGACAGACCTATGAACATTTATAACTGAGTAATCAACATTTATAACTGTTAAAATGATACCTTATTTTAAAATGACAATTCACTGACCATTAACAAATGAGTTACCAACATAATTTTTTTTAGATACCTTTAAAGAAAGTGGAAACCTACTGGCCATTTATTAATGAGTTGCAAACATTAATAACAGTATATAATCTCCTCAAACATTAATAACAGTATATAATCTCCTCAAACATTAATAACAGTATATAATCTCCTCAAACATTAATAACAGTATATAATCTCCTCAAACATTTATAAAAGTATATAATCTCCTCAAACATTTATAAAAGTATATAATCTCCTCAAACATTAATAACAGTATATAATCTCCTCAAACATTTATAAAAGTATATAATCTCCACATTGGCAGGTGTAACATTTATTGACAATTTTGATACCTTCTGGAAACAATGCTCGTATTATAAGGAGGATGGGATCCACCCAAATCATTTGGGTTCCTGATCCTTTCACAGCATTATAAGGCTGCATTGAGACAATGACTTATCAATGACCCAAGCCCAGCTCAGTTAAGCCCTACCATTGTGTCGCTAAATTGTCATAATGCTTCACCAAATGTACATTATCCTAGGGGCGTTGGAAGACACAATGTAACCTAATTTATGTCCCTCTAACTGCCCGGAATGCCTCTGCAGCTATTGTATGCAGTAATCATGTGCCTATGAACCAGAGTTATTTTTATTTTTATTTTACCTTTATTTAACTAGGCAAGTCAGTTAAGAACAAATTCTTATTTACAATGACGGCCTACACCAGCCAAACCCAGACGACGCTGGTCCAATTGTGCGCCACCCTATGGCACACCCAATCACGGCCGGTTGTGATACAGCCTGGAATCGAACCAGGGGGTCTGTAGTGATGCCTCAAGCACTGAGATGCAGTGCCTTAGACCGCTGCACCACTCGGGAGCACTGAGGTGGTGTGCCCTAGCAGGAAGTTGTCACGCGACGTGTATGCGGTCAGCGAAGTCAAACGCAGGACACAGAGCGGCTGGCAACGTACTTTACTGAACACAGTAATAAACGTTCAAAACAACAAACCTCCAAACAGGGAGGAAAACACAAATACCCGTAACACAAAGCAACTGCCGAAATGACAACGAACAATCACACACAAAATAACCAATGAGAGACAGGGGGTAATCTAGGGAATACAATCCAACATAATGGGAAACAGGTGTAAACAATAAAGACCAAACTAGACAAACACAGAAACATCGATCGGCAGTAGCTAGTACTCCGGGGACGACGAACGCTGAAGCCTGCCCGAGCAAGGATGAGGAGCAGCCTCGGTTGAATCCGTGACAGTACCCCCCCTTGACGCGCGGCCTAGCCGTGCGCCGACCCCGGCCTCGGGGACGGCCAGGAGGACGCGGAGCAGGGCGAGTCGGATGACTCCGGTGGAAATCCCTCAACAGGGAGGGATCTAGGATGTCCCTCCTAGGGACCCAGCACCGTTCCTCCGGACCGTACCCCTCCCACTCCACAAGATACTGCAGACCCCCCATCCAACGCCTCGAATCCACGATGGAACGGACTGAGTACGCCGGAGCCCCCTCGATGTCTAGTGGGGGCGGAGGAGCCTCTCGTATCTCATTCTCCTGGAGTGGACCAGCTACCACCGGCCTGAGGAGAGACACATGGAACGAGGGGTTAATGCGGTAATTAATGGGCAGTTGTAACCTATAACATACCTCGGTCAATCTCCTCAGGACTTTAAATGGCCCCACAAACCGCCGACCCAGCTTCCGGCAGGGCAGGCGAAGGGGCAGGTTTCGGGTCGAGAGCCAGACCCGATCTCCCGGTGCATACACTGGAGCCTCACTGCGGTGGCGATCGGCGCTCGCCTTTTGCCGCCTGATAGCCCGCTGCAGATGGACATGCGCAGCGTTCCATGTTTCCTCCGAGCGCCGAAACCACTCATCCACCGCAGGGGCTTCGATCTGGCTCTGATGCCAGGGTGCCAGGACCGGCTGATAACCCAGCACACACTGAAAAGGCGTAAGATTAGTGGAGGAGTGGCGGAGTGAGTTTTGGGCTATCTCTGCCCAGGGGATATACCCCGACCACTCCTCCTGCCGGTCCTGGCAATAGGACCTCAGAAACCTACCCACATCCTGGTTTACTCTCTCCACCTGCCCATTACTCTCAGGGTGAAAACCCGAGGTAAGGCTAATCGAGACCCCCAAACGTTCCATAAACGCCCTCCAGACTCTAGAGGTGAACTGGGGACCCCGATCAGACACTATATCCTCAGGCACCCCGTAGTGCCGGAAGACGTGTGTAAACAGGGCCTCAGCAGTTTGTAGGGCTGTAGGGAGACCTGGCATAGGAATGAGACGGCAGGCCTTAGAAAACTGATCCACAACGACCAAGATTGCGGTGTTCCCCTGGGAGGGGGGAAGGTCCGTGACAAAATCCACCGATAGGTGAGACCATGGCCGTTGTGGAACGGGTAGGGGTTGTAACTTCCCTCTGGGCAGGTGTCTAGGCGCCTTACACTGGGCGCACACCGAGCAGGAAGAAACGTAAACCCTCACGTCCCTAGCTAAGGTGGGCCACCAGTACTTCCCACTAAGGCAGTGCACTGTCCGACCAATACCAGGATGACCAGAGGAGGGTGACGTGTGAGCCCAATATATCAGTCGATCACGGACCTCGAGCGGCACGTACTTCCGTCCCTCTGGACACTGTGGAGGAGTAGGGTCGGCACGTAACGCCCGTTCGATGTCCGCATCGACCTCCCACACTACCGGTGCCACCAGACAAGACTCCGGAAGTATGGGAGTGGGCTCAATGGACCTCTCCTCTGTGTCATATCGTCGGAACAGGGCATCTGCCTTAGCGTTCTGTGACCCTGGTCTATAAGTGAGCTTAAATACAAATCGGGTAAGAAACATGGCCCACCTAGCCTGACGAGGGTTCAGTCTCCTCGCTGCCCGGATGTACTCCAGGTTACGATGGTCAGTCAGAATGAGAAAAGGGTGTTTAGCCCCCTCAAGCCAATACCTCCACACCTTCAGGGCTTTAACCACTGCTAGCAGCTCCCTGTCCCCCACGTCATAATTGCGCTCCGCCGGACTGAGCTTCTAAGAATAGAAAGCACAGGGGCGGAGTTTTGGAGGCGTGCCCGAGCGCTGAGACAGTATAGCACCGATCCCCGCCTCGGACGCATCTACCTCAACTTGGAACGCCAAAGAGGGATCCGGATGTGCCAGCACCGGAGCCGAGGTGAACAGGTCCTTCAAATGACTAAACGCCCTGTCCGCCTCAGCCAACCACTGCAAACACACCGGGCCCCCCCTTAGCAGGGAGGTGATGGGAGCTGCTACCTGTCCAAAACCCCGGATAAACCTCCGGTAGTAATTGGCAAAACCCAAAAACCACTGCACCTCCTTCACCGTGGTGGGAGTCTGCCAATTACGCACGGCTGAAACGCGGTCAATCTCCATCTCCACCCCTGACGCGGACAACCGATGTCCCAGGAAGGAGATGGACTCCTGGAAGAACAGACATTTCTCAGCCTTCAAATACAGGTCATGCTCTAACAGTCTACCAAGCACCCGACGCACCAGGGACACATGCTCTGCTCGGGTAGCGGAGTATATTAGAATGTCATCAATATACACCACTACACCCTGTCCATGCAAATCCCGGAAAATCTCGTCCACAAACGATTGGAAGACTGAAGGAGCATTCATTAAACCATATGGCATGACGAGGTACTCATAGTGACCCAAGGTGGTACTGAATGCTGTCTTCCACTCATCTCCCTCCCTAATGCGCACCAGGTCCTGAGATCGGGGCGCAATTTTGTGAAGAATCGCGCCCCGTGTAATGACTCCGTCATACTAGCAATCAGAGGGAGCGGATAGCTGTATTTGATTGTAATCTGATTGAGACCACGGTAATCAATACACGGGCGTAAACCCCCATCCTTCTTCTTCACAAAAAAGAAACTTGAGGACGCAGGGGAAGTGGACAATCGTATGTATCCCTGTCTCAGAGATTCGGTGACGTATGTCTCCATAGCCGCCGTCTCCTCCTGAGACAGAGGATATACATGACTACGTGGAAGCGCAGCGCCTACCTGGAGGTCTATCGCACAATCCCCCTGTCAATGAGGTGGTAATTGAGTTGCCTTCTTTTTACAGAAGTGAGTGCCAAATCGGCATACTCAGGAGGAATGTGCATGGTGGGAATTTGGTTAGGACTTTCCACCGTCGTTGCCCCTACGGAAACACCTACACACCGCACGACACACTGATCAGACCATCCCTTGAGAGCCCTCTGTTGCCATGAAAGGTTGGGGTCATGAGATGTTAACCAGGGAAGCCCCAACACCACGGGAAACGCAGGAGAGTCAATCAAATACAACCGTATAATCTCCTCATGGCCCTCCTGCGTCTTCATCTTAAGTGGCGCTGTGACCTCCCTAATCAATCCCGACCCCAAAGGGCGGCTATCTAGGGCATGGATGGGGAAGGGCACATCAACTGGTACAATAGGAATCCCTAACTTCTATGTGAACCGGCGATCGATAAAATTCCCAGCTGCGCCTGAATCTACTAGCGCCTTATGCTGGGAGTGAGGAGAAACCTCGGGAAACACCACTTTAATACACATATGAACAACAGAGAGCTCTGGGTGAGTTGGGTGCCTACTCACCTGGAATGACTCATCAGTGCGCTGCCTACTGCCTCGATTCCTAGGAGACCCTCCCCAGCACCGACCCGCAGTGTGTCCTCTGTGGCCACAGTTGGTGCAGGGGACGGCCTCTCTCCTGGTCTCTCTCCTAGTCTCCCTAGCACCAGCACCCCCGAGCTCCATAGGGCTCGGCTCGGAAGTGCTGGGGGATGGAATGGATGGCCCCGACTCCGGACGTCCGCGGGTAGCCAACAGGGTATCTAGGCGAATCGACATGTCCACCAGCTGATCGAAGCTTAGGATGGTGTCCCTGCAGGCCAATTCCAGACGCACGTCCTCCCTCAGGCTGCACCTGTAGTGGTCGATGAGGGCCCTCTCATTCCATCCCGCATTGGCAGCCAGAGTCCGGAAGTCCAGTGCGAACTCCTGCGCGCTCCTCTTCCCCTGTCTGAGGTGGAACAGACGCTCACCCGCCGCCTTCCCCTCTGGGGGATGATCGAACACCGCCCTGAAGCGGCGGGTGAACTCTGCATAGTTGACTGTAGCGGCGTCTATTCCCCCCCACTCGGCGTTGGCCCACTCCAGCGCCTTGCCGGAGTGGGCCAACGCCGTATCCCGAGGGCACCGGGTGGACGGTTGCCAGGTAGAGTTCCACTTGGAGCAGGAAACCCTGACACCCGGCCGCGGTGCCATCATAAGCCCTCGGGAGCGAGAGCCGAATCCCACTGGACCCCCGAGGTGAAGCGATGGGCATAGCTGATGGTGGTGGTATCGTCGGAGGAGGTGTGGGCAAACCTCCTCTTTCCCATCGCTCCAAGGTGTTCATCACCCGTTCCATGGCGGTGCCGAGAGCCTGGATCATGGCCGCTTGTTGTGTTACGCGCTCCTCCATGTCTTGGTGTGTGATTCTGTCACGAATGTCAGTGTAATGCGGAGGAGCAGCCTCGGCTGAATCCGTGACAGATGTCCACTGTGTGCAGCTCACCCTGCACTAACATAAATAACCTGAGCATGTCTACCTCTGCTAAGCTTCCCAGTAAAGCAAGAAAAATAATCAAGCATCCCAGAAAAGTGTTAATAATAGCCCACGTTAACAAGGTTCATGAAATCAATAACTTGCTAGTAACAGATGACATTCATATTCTGACTATCTCTGAAACTCACTTAGAAAATACCTTTGATGATACAGTGGTAGCAATACATGGTTATAACATCTACAGAAAAGACAGAAATGCCAATGGTGGAGGTGTTTCGGTCTATATTCAGAACCACATTCCTGTAAAGATTAGAGAGGATCTCATGTTAAATACTGTTGAAGTAATATGGCTACAGGTTCATCTGCCTCACCTAAAGCCCATTCTGGTGGGAAGCTGCTATAGACCACCAAGTGCTAACAGTCAGTATCTGGATAACGTGTGAAATGCTTGATAATGTATGTAATATCAATAGAGGGGTATACTTTCTGGGTGATTTAAATTTAAATATTGACTGGCTTTCATCAGGCTGCCAACTAAAAAAAAAAGCTTAAAACTGTAACCAGTGCCTGCAACCTGGTTCAGGTTATCAGTCAACCTACCAGGGTAGTTACAAACAGTACAGGAATTAAATCATCAACATGTATTGATCATATCTTTACTAATGCTGCAGAGATTTGTTTGAAAGCAGTATCCAAATCCATTGAATGTAGTGATCACAATATAGTAGCCATATCTAGGAAAACCAAAGTTCCAAAGGCTGGGCCTAATATAGTGTAAGTTTTGTAGTGATTCCTATGTTGTTGATGTAAATAATATTTGTTGGTCCGTGGTGTGTAATGAGGAGCAAACAGACACTGCACTCGACACATTTATGAAATTGCTTATTCCAGTTACTAATAAGCATGCACCCATTAAGAAAATGACTGTAAAAACAGTTAAATCCCCGTGGATTGATGAGGAATTGAAACATTGTATGGTTGAGAGGGATGAGGCAAAAGAGAGGGCAAATAGGTCTGGCTGCACAACCGATTGGCAAACGTACTGCAAATTGAGAAATCATGTGACTAAACTGAATAAAAATAAGAAACTAAACTATGAAACAAAGATAAATGACATAAAGAATGATAGTAAAAAGCTTTGGAGCACCTTAAATGACATTTTGGGAAAAAAGGCAAACTCAGCTCCATCATTCATTGAATCAGATGGCTCATTCATCACAAAAACAACTGATATTGCCAACTACTTTAATGATTTTTTTCATTGGCAAGATTAGCAAACTTAGGCATGACATGCCAGCAACAAACGCTGACATTACACATCCAAGTATATCTGACCAAATTATGAAAGACAAACAAAGTAATTTTGAATTCTGTAAAGTAAGTGTAGAAGAGGTGAAACAATTATTGTTGTCTATTGACAATGACAAGCCACCGGGGTCTGACAACTTGGATGGAAAATTACTGAGGATAATAATGGACGATATTGCCACTCCTATTTGCCATATCTTCAATTTAAGCCTAATAGAAAGTGTGTGCCCCCAGGCCTGAAGGGAAGCAAAAGTCATTCTGCTACCTAAAAATAGTAAAGCCCTCCTTACTGGCTCAAATAGCCGACCAATCAGCCTGTTACCAACCCTTAGTAAACTATTGGGAAAAATGGTGTTCGACCAGATACAATGCTATTTTACAGTGAACAAATTGACAACAAACTTTCAGCATGCTTATAGGGAAGGACATTCAACAAGCACAGCACTTACACAAATGACTGATGATTGGCTGAGAGAAATTGATGATAAAAAGATTGTTGGGGCTGTTTTGTTAGACTTCAGTGTGGCTTTTGACATTATCTATCATAGTCTGCTGCTGGAAAAACATATGTGTTATGACTTTACACCCCATGTTATATTGTGGATAAAGAGTTACTTGTCTAACAGAACACAGAGGGTGTCTTTGTATGCGGATGACTCAACACTATACACGTCAGCTACTACAGCAACTGAAATGACTGCAACACTTAACAAAGAGTTGCTGTTAGTTTCGGAATGGGTGGCAAGGAATAAGTTAGTCCTGAATATTTCAAAACCTAAAAGCATTGTATTTGGGACAAATCATTAAGTAAACCCTAAACCTCAACTACATCTCGTAATGAATAATGTGGAAATTGAGCAAGTTGAGGAGACTAAACTGCTTGGAGTAACCCTGGATTGTAAACTGTCATGGTCAAAACATATTGATACAACAGTAGCTAAGATGGGGAGAAGTATGTCCGTACTAAAGTGCTGCTCTGCCTTCTTAACACTATCAACAAGGCAGGTCCTACAGGTCCTAGTTTTGTCGCACCTGGAAAATGTCATGCAATTCTACGTTATTTTAAATGACTGGAGACCTTAGTATCTTTTTTAATACCACAGAAATTACAGGTTAAGAATGGACAGAGAGAGAGGATTATGCGTTCATCCTATTATATTGGCGCAGTGGTCTAAGGCACTGAATCGCAGTGCTAGCTGTGCCACTAGAGATCCTGGTTCGAATCCAGGCTCTGTCGTAGCCGGCCGCGACCGGGAGACCCATGGGGCAGCGTGCAATTGGCCCAGCGTCGTCCAGGGTAGGGGAGGGAATGGCCGGCAGGGATGTAGCTCAGTTGATAGAGCATGGCGTTTGCAACGCCAGGGTTGTGGGTTCGATTCCCACAGGGGGTATGAAAAATAATAATGTATGCACTAACTGTAAGTCGCTCTGGATAAGAGCGTCTGCTAAATGACTAAAATGTAAATGTACAATGCCAAATCAGTGTGTCTTGTTTGCAACGAAACTGTCCCTGTTAGCAAATAATTTTATCTGAGACGTCATTAGGAATCTGAGCATGGTACTTTCAAAAGTTAGGCCTACCTTTCCACCCCAGACAGAGTAGACCTACCGACGCAGAACATGTTCAGATTTAACTGCTGGCTACTCTTCTTCCGTGGCTTAACCCAATCAGAGAAGGTCACAAGTGTTTCCCTAAAAGCTGTCTGGGTATAAACATCTATTGGACATAAAGTGAATAGCTTAATTGATAGTGACAGAATTAGATTACTTCCCAAGCAAAGTAAATGTTTTGTCTCCTCGGCTATAGAAGGTTGTAGCTCAGCTAACGAATGTCATAGAAACGAAACAATGACATCCCCAGATGCATCGAAGTCACGTCTTTCCCCGGTATTTTACAGCTTGTTTCTAGCATAAAGCATCACGGACCAAATCAATGTTTATAGATCACTTTAATCAGATCTGTTTTATTTTCTTAAATCAAGGCGTATGCTTTTGCCATTTTCTTTAATAAAAGGTAGGCCTTTGGCATACCCTCTCAATTTGAGTCCTGGTTTTAACTTAACAGTCCTTAATTGACACGGAGGCAGGCTATTTAAAGAGTGCATGGTGGGTGGAGGAATTGGCCGAAAAATCAATGGATAGCAGCCTATCACCTAATTTCTTCTGTCAAACAGGAAGGCCTACCTCTTATTTCTTAAATAGGAAGAAATAGGCTCCAACACAAAGCCCCTCTTGTTGTTAGTAATGAATGATGCCTACTCAAATTTGCCTCCTTTCAGCTTATGAGCTGTCCATTTCTGATTGTGCCACAGCTGAAGTTTCATCACCAGGTTACTTGAATCTGGCTTATTGTGAGGTCAATAACTCTGATAAGTACTTAATGGTCGAGAAACATTGTTTTTATTCAGATCAATTATAGTAGTAACAAACTATCAAAGTTGACCTCCGGTCCTCCTTCTCAAACTGAACAGACCATGTAGATCAACAACAACAAAATCAGAAGCCTTTGACTTTTCTCCTGATCTGCCACCGTAGGCCTACACAGCACAAAAGGTTTTGATCAGCAAGCGCAGAGCAGGCCGGGGCTCAGGGTTGGAATATCCATTGCAGTGTGTAATGCAGCCTAGTTCTATTTACACCATCCCAGCAGCGCTTAAGACTAGGGAAGAAAGTGAGTTCTCTGTGCTTCTACGAGCATGCACTTCTTATAGCCTAGCCTATAGGCTATGGATCATTTGATTGAGAACACACTAAATAGCCTGTAAGCACACTTGATATTGCGCGCCCAGCGGAGCATCAGAGATGAGGGGTGGCATCACATCCACATACAGTACAGCACAGCCTGTTAAGTTCCCCAGCAAGAAATTCTAAACTTGTCGCTCAAACAGAAAGGGGAACTAACAGAGTCACTGACAACAACCAAAACAGGTGGGGTTTTAGGATGGGTTCTGAAAGACACTCATGGGGGGGTCCACTGGTTGACTAGCAACAACACCTGGGCCCTAAAAGACACCACCATGAGACCCACTAAATTTGGCCAAGAAGAGGCAAACTAAAGAAAAACCCAAAGGCAGGAAGCAAACCAACAATTTGAGCATAATGAAAACAGGGAAGATCAGATAAAGGATTGTTTGTCTAGAAATCAAATAGTGGGAAACACCTTCCCACTAACGAGATGACAAACCAGCACAGGTGAAACACCTTCCCACTAACGAGATGACAAACCAGCACAGGTGAAACACCTGACTAACAAGGTGACACCAACCGTGGCGCGCTAAAGTCCAATCTCAAAACAGAAATGGAAAAACCAAAGCCTGCAACAAGGCTAATAAGCAACTCTAAAACACTGATAAATATAGTATTACATGATCCTCCCATGGACAAGATTTTTCAAAAATACTAAAACCCTCCCCCTGACTGAAATTGAAAAAGCATGACCCTCCCCCATTTTCCTCCATGTCCCCATTATGTGAATTTCTAACCATCCCTTTGTCTTAAAATTGGAACCACTAGTGTGTTGACAAAGGACGCTAGCTAGCTAACTTACCAGCTACCTTCAAAGGTTAGATAACTAGCTAGCTAATGTGCTAATCCAAAAAAGCTAGCTCAACAAATTGCATGGAAATTCTGTCATGTCGATGTTAACTATTTAGCTTGCTAACTAGCTTGCGAAGCTAACTAGCCATTAAACGTGATCTACTTAGCTAGCTAACTATATCATGCCAATGATTATGTCGTGCTCAATCGTCTAGCAATATTTTACCTAATACTAGCTAGCTAACGTTTCCTAGCTAGCTAGGTAGCACAGAGGTGCTCAGCAGCCTGCCAAATCATCTAGCAGAACTGCTGTCTCCAAAATTTAAACACATCGCATAGGGAATTTACCCTCTCTCCTCTGACAACATTTTTATTTTGTGAAAGTTTATTTTTGCGCAATCTCTTCTGTCTGGCCTTTGCACACTTTTCAGAGCCACGTCCATCCTGATTCTTCACGACATGATGTCAGAGACAACACAACATTCTGGCCACGTTCCAGGTCGTATAATGGATCGGCAGATCTCACAACATCGGGGGAATTTCTCCCAGAGCTACAATGACTCACACCCAAAAGTGAGAAAATAACTATTGTTTAACTGTGCAACCATTGAAAATAAGGTTGCATGATGATACATAAGGGTTCAATATTATATGCATTTATAAGTGCATTTATAAATGGTTAATAGCTGGAGGTAAATAGTGGCTCACTATTTGGCAAGTTCATAATAGCTATAGCACTATTTTGACCAATTTGTTATTATCCATTTATGAATGTTTATAATGCATTTGTAGTGTATTAGGATTATGTCTTTGTTAAAGTTTTTTAAGTGGAACTGAAGGGATGTTTATTTAGTGTCAGAGGGAATGTTTTAGTGTGACGCCACATACAACCGACAGGAAGTGTGTTGTAGACAGGGGATTGGACAGTAGAGGGAGCCACCCATATCTTGGGAAGATTATATATACTGGGTAAAAGCGAAGAAGAGGTTAGAACAGACAGATTATCTTTGGAAACTGTTCTCCAGCCCTGCAGGGTCTGTAAACTTATGCTGACATCTTGTGATATAAATAAAACTTATAATCAAAGTACAGCCTAAGCGGACTCTTTGTTTGACAGCAATAATTACCAGCATCGACGCGATACGACACATTTACAAATGATTAAATAACCGTTAATAACATAATTACAAACCCTTACAAATGGTACTTTATTTAGGCAATAAGGCCCGAGGAGGTGTGGTATATCGGCAATATACCCCGGCTAAGGGCTGTTCTTATGCACAACGCAACCCGGAGTGCCTGGACACAGCCCTTAGCCGTGGTATATTGGCCATATACCACAAACCCCTGAGGTGCCTTATTGCTATTATGAACTGGTTACCAACATAATTAGAGCAGTAAAAATAACTGTTTTGTCATACTTGTGGTATACCACGTCTGTCAGCCAATCAGCATTCAGGGCTCGAACCACCCAGTTTATAATGTAAATTATACAACGGGTAGGTCTAATCCTGAATGCTATGCTGATTGGTTAAAACCGCTTTCCAGCCGGTGTCTATTCCACAAGTTACCACCGGCTACATCTATGACATTAAAATGCCTATTTACTCTTTTCCATCTGGCTGCCCAATCCACTGTCTCATCAGCCCAGCCAGGCAATTTATAAACTTGATCTCCACTATAAAAAGCATCTAGACATTATCTCCCATTTCATTTAGACTAACATTTAGTTTTCAACAGAGATTTGTATAAAGCTTGCTTCTCCGTCATTTGCAACATTGTTTCAATATTCAAATTCTATCTCCAGCTGTCCCATAGTAATGAACGTGTCGGGAGTCGGGACGAGACAGACAGGCAGGCAGCGTTTCTTAGCCAGTCGAAATCATGAATCAGCTGGCATCATTTTTATGGATATATACAAAGAAATGTCAATTGAAAAAAGGTCAAACTAAATGAAGTGCAGCTAGTTTGCAGTCTTTCCAGCTTCAGTTTGAAGTGATTGTGTTTGAAGAGATAATGTCTAGTTGCTTTTTATAGTGGAGTTACGCAAATTCAGGAGGGAACTGAAGAGCGGATGGCTTGACACAAGTTTTCCTAGTGTTGGCTCATTTGACCGTAATGTCGGACCACTTGACCACAGTGAAAAAGGACAACTTCTAAATGTTATGCAGCGAAAACAGCCAAATATATCCAAATCAGATTTTAATAATCACATTGTGGGCCTGTGACAATACACCAATCATGACGGATTTGAATAACCACACTGTGGGCCTGTTACAATCCATCAATCATGACGGATTTGAATAACCACACTGTGGGCCTGTTACAATCCACCAATCATGACGGATTTGAATAACCACACTGTGGGCCTGTTACAATCCATCAATCATGACGGATTTGACAAAAATATCCACTTTGTTAGATCAGATTTGTTGAATGTGAGCCAATCCAGCATCCTTCTCTCCTCCACGGCCTGCATTCCATTGACCTCTTTACCACACCTACAGTGAGGGGAAAAAAGTATTTGATCCCCTGCTGATTTTGTACGTTTGCCCACTGACAAAGACATGATCAGTCTATAATTTTAATGGTAGGTTTATTTTAACAGTGAGAGACAGAATAACAACAACAAAATCCAGAAAAACGCATGTTAAAAATGTTATAAATTGATTATAAAGGGGACGATGGTGGTCTCCTGAAAGCAGGTGAGGACTACTGTCACGGTTTCGGCCGAGGCTGCTCCTCCTCCTTGTTCGGGCAGGCTTCGGCGGTCGTCGTCTCCGGAGTACTAGCTGCCACCGTTCTATGTTTCGATGTTTGTTTGGTTTGGTCTGTTTTGTACACCTGTTCATTGTTAGTGTTAATTATGTGTCCTATAAGTTCTCTTGGGTTTTGTCATGTGTTGTGTGTAATTGTTTCTTATGTCAGCAAGGGCTGCTAGTTTTTCTCTCTCTCTCGTGATTGTTTGGAGAGAGTGTCCGCACAGTGTGCGCATTTTGTTTTGTATTTTGAACTGTACTCAGTGTGCGTAAAGTTCGCTTGCCTTCCGGCTTGGATTTAGCCGTGTGTCTTGTTTTCGTGTCTTCACTAAAGACTGTTGTACGAAGCCTCTGTTGTCCTGCGCTTGATTCCACACCACATCCACGCTCGAACCTGACAACTACAGGCTGGGACAGGTTGATTATAAAGGGGACGATGGTGGTCTCCTGAAAGCAGGTGAGGACTACAGGCTGGGACAGGTTGATTATAAAGGGGACGATGGTGGTCTCCTGAAAGCAGGTGAGGACTACAGGCTGGGACAGGTTGATTATAAAGGGGACGATGGTGGTCTCCTGAAAGCAGGTGAGGACTACAGGCTGGGACAGGTTGATTATAAAGGGGACGATGGTGGTCTCCTGAAAGCAGGTGAGGACTACAGGCTGGGACAGGTTGATTATAAAGGGGACGATGGTGGTCTCCTGAAAGCAGGTGAGGACTACAGGCTGGGACAGGTTGAAGATGTCCGAGAAGACCCCCAGCAGCTGGCCGGCACACACCGCTGACATTGAACGCTGCAGTGGTCTTGTTATCAAGTGTTTGGAGACAGACATGTAAAGATGCATTAGATCATGTTTACATGGGAGTGAGTGTAAATGTATTCGTTTGAGTATCAGGCCAAAACTTCATCCCACCAAAACAGGCAGAAATTTCAGGCGGTCTTTTCAAACAGCTCTTATACTAAAAGGGCATTATCATCATTATCATCATTATCATCATTTACACCATTTCACAGGAACATGTTTTATATACAGTATATCACTGCACTGGGCCTTTAAACTCTGGAGTCAAAACAACATCATATCCATAACGAGAGGTAATGCTTCTCTCTGGAGTCAAAACAACATCATATCCACAACGAGAGGTAATGCTTCTCTCTGGAGTCAAAACAACATCATATCCACAACGAGAGGTAATGCTTCTCTCTGGAGTCAAAACAACATCATATCCATAACGAGAGGTAATGCTTCTCTCTGGAGTCAAAACAACATCATATCCATAACGAGAGGTAATGCTTCTCTCTGGAGTCAAAACAACATCATATCCACAACGAGAGGTAATGCTTCTCTCTGGAGTCAAAACAACATCATATCCACAACGAGAGGTAATGCTTCTCTCTGGAGTCAAAACAACATCATATCATAACGAGAGGTAATGCTTCTCTCTGGAGTCAAAACAACATCATATCCATAACGAGAGGTAATGCTTCTCTCTGGAGTCAAAACAACATCATATCCATAACGAGAGGTAATGCTTCTCTCTGGAGTCAAAACAACATCATATCCATAACGAGAGGTAATGCTTCTCTCTGGAGTCAAAACAACATCATATCCACAACGAGAGGTAATGCTTCTCTCTGGAGTCAAAACAACATCATATCCACAACGAGAGGTAATGCTTCTCTCTGGAGTCAAAACAACATCATATCCACAACGAGAGGTAATGCTTCTCTCTGGAGTCAAAACAACATCATATCCACAACGAGAGGTAATGCTTCTCTCTGGAGTCAAAACAACATCATATCCACAACGAGAGGTAATGCTTCTCTCTGGAGTCAAAACAACATCATATCCATAACGAGAGGTAATGCTTCTCTCTGGAGTCAAAACAACATCATATCCATAACGAGAGGTAATGCTTCTCTCTGGAGTCAAAACAACATCATATCCATAACGAGAGGTAATGCTTCTCTCTGGAGTCAAAACAACATCATATCCATAACGAGAGGTAATGCTTCTCTCTGGAGTCAAACAACATCATATCCATAACGAGAGGTAATGCTTCTCTCTGGAGTCAAAACAACATCATATCCATAACGAGAGGTAATGCTTCTCTCTGGAGTCAAAACAACATCATATCCATAACGAGAGGTAATGCTTCTCTCTGGAGTCAAAACAACATCATATCCATAACGAGAGGTAATGCTTCTCTCTGGAGTCAAAACAACATCATATCCACAACGAGAGGTAATGCTTCTCTCTGGAGTCAAAACAACATCATATCCACAACGAGAGGTAATGCTTCTCTCTGGAGTCAAAACAACATCATATCCACAACGAGAGGTAATGCTTCTCTCTGGAGTCAAAACAACATCATATCCACAACGAGAGGTAATGCTTCTCTCTGGAGTCAAAACAACATCATATCCACAACGAGAGGTAATGCTTCTCTCTGGAGTCAAAACAACATCATATCCATAACGAGAGGTAATGCTTCTCTCTGGAGTCAAAACAACATCATATCCATAACGAGAGGTAATGCTTCTCTCTGGAGTCAAAACAACATCATATCCATAACGAGAGGTAATGCTTCTCTCTGGAGTCAAAACAACATCATATCCATAACGAGAGGTAATGCTTCTCTCTGGAGTCAAACAACATCATATCCATAACGAGAGGTAATGCTTCTCTCTGGAGTCAAAACAACATCATATCCATAACGAGAGGTAATGCTTCTCTCTGGAGTCAAAACAACATCATATCCATAACGAGAGGTAATGCTTCTCTCTGGAGTCAAAACAACATCATATCCATAACGAGAGGTAATGCTTCTCTCTGGAGTCAAACAACATCATATCCATAACGAGAGGTAATGCTTCTCTCTGGAGTCAAAACAACATCATATCCATAACGAGAGGTAATGCTTCTCTCTGGAGTCAAAACAACATCATATCCATAACGAGAGGTAATGCTTCTCTCTGGAGTCAAAACAACATCATATCCACAACGAGAGGTAAACAGGCATGTGTAGGTGTCAGTCAGGTCCAACATTCACTTGGACTCTTCTGTTTAAATAAGGAATGTATTAATGATCCACTAGTGTATACCATTTGTGCTAGTGTATACCATTTGATTGCTGTCGTGCACGTATGTGCATGTGCTTTGGGCTGAAGTGAGACTTGCCTAATGTGATGAATGTGTTGTCGTATTAACCTGTTGAATGTGTGTTCTACAGTCACTGATGACGTCATCGATGCACTTATTAATGAAGCCTGTGACTGATGCGGTTAAACTCCTCAAGGTCATCGGATGAATCCCAGAACATATTCCAGTCTGTGGTAGAGAAACAGTCCTGTAGCTTAGCATCCGCTTCATCTGACCACTTCCATATTGACAGTGTCACTGGTACTTCCTGTTTGAGTTTTTGCTTGTAAACAAGAAGTAGGAGTATAGAGTTATGGTCAGGTTTGCCAAAGGGAGGATGAGGGAGGGCTTTGTTAGTGTTTCTGTGTGTGGAGTAAAGGTGCCCTAGAGCAGAGCTTGGGTGCCAATTTACTATTTATCCTGCCATTCCTAACGATCTGTGTGCCAATTCTGATTTTCATATGTGCATTATAAGTAGTTGTATCTATTGAATGTCTAATTGCCCACAAACTGAATAATTAAATAGCTCGCTAAACAGAGCTATTGTTTCAATTCAACCCAGGGTTCAACTAGAAATAGACAATACATATAGGCCTAGGGTTTCAAGCGTTGGTTGATTCCAAATGGAATCTTTGATGGATGTCAGCATTACATTTACATTTTACATTTTAGTCATTTAGCAGACGCTCTTATCCAGAGCGACTTACAGTTAGTGCATACATTATTTTTTTCATACTGGCCCCCCCTGTGGGAATCGAACCCACAACCCTGGCGTTGCAAACGCCATGCTCTATCAACTGAGTTACAGCAGACTGTTAAATCAGCTGGGTTAGCTCTACTGTCCAGCCCTTGACCTGGCGACCTGCGACCTGTCTCCATCACAAACCGGGTTAGGTCCACACATCCGTGTCGATCTCAGAGTTCGGGGAAGAGACAGAGCGTGTGTGGACTGGTAATCCCCTAAAGTCCCCACAAGGACAGTTAAACAAGGAAAATTCTCTTCCTGGGGACATTTCCCAGGACCCCACAAGGACAAAGGCTATTTTAGGCTTAGGGGTTAGGTTTAAGGTTAGAATTAGGGTTAGGCTAAATAGGATTTTGAATGGAAATCAATTTTAGGTCTCCACAAGGATAGGTGTGGCTGTTACAGAGAAGGTCCTCTTATATCCCACAGCATGGATGAACACCAGGGTTACATTTGTGATGAGGAGAGAGGGGGGATCGAGTGACAGCAAACCTTCTGTGACAGACGGACGTGTGTGTGTGTGTGTGTGTGTGTGTGTGTGTGTGTGGTCTCTCTAAGACAGAAGTTAAACACAGACCACTTCCTTATCACGCAAGTTGTTGCCCAAACATTGAGGTGTTTTTCTGTAGAATAGGCCTATGTCAGTAGAATATTCCTTCATCATACCAGTGTTGGCTATTGGATGCAAGCAAAACAACACATTTTGGGGCGGTTTTCCAGACACAGGCCTAGCCCTGGACTTAAAAACAAGCTTAATGGAGAATCTCTATTGAAAATGATTTTCTCCAGGACTTTATCGATGTCCAGGAAACCACACCATAACATCAGGGGGTTGAGACATCTAGCTGTTCCCAGGGTCGTTACCTAGCAACTGGTCTTTAATAGCTGTTCCCAGGGTTGTTACCTAGCAACCGGTCTTTAATAGCTGTTCCCAGGGTCGTTACCTAGCAACCGGTCTTTCATAGCTGTTCCCAGGGTTGTTACCTAGCAACCGGTCTTTAATAGCTGTTCCCAGGGTCGTTACCTAGCAACCGGTCTTTAATAGCTGTTCCCAGGGTCATTACCTAGCAACCAGTCTTTAATAGCTGTTCCCAGGGTCGTTACCTAGCAACCGGTCTTTAATAGCTGTTCCCAGGGTCGTTACCTAGCAACCGGTCTTTAATAGCTGTTCCCAGGGTCGTTACCTAGCAACCAGTCTTTAATAGCTGCTCCCAGGGTTGTTACCTAGCAACCGGTCTTTAATAGCTGTTCCCAGGGCTAGGGTTTACCATGTATAAGACACGCCCACGCCAGAAGGATGTGTAGGTAAAGTAGGCTGCTATTGGATTATAGAGACACCTCCCTGTTACCTAGCAACCCTTCACACAGTTAACCGGTCTTTAATAGGGCCAGGGATTGTAATGTCATCCAGATATGACACATTGAATCATGATGTCTATGACTGTAGGGTCTGTTTGATGACTGTCTGTCTTCAATACTTTCTCTGAGATTTCAACTTTTCACTAGACATGACTTTTTGGGGTTTGTAAGAACTTCCTAAACATGAGTGGGTAGATATTCACCCAGAATGGTTATTACATTACATGTTACGGTTAGAGAACCTCAACATGCATGCCATCATGCAATTCTCTCACATCGAGACAAAGGAAAGTTTGACTGAAGGGGTTGAGAGTGAAGCAGACTCACTGGAACAGCAGCCGACTCACTGGAACAGCAGCCGACTCACTGGAACAGCAGTTGACTCACTGGAACAGCAGCCGACTCACTGGAACAGCAGCAGACTCACTGGAACAGCAGCAGACTCACTGGAACAGCAGCCGACTCACTGGAACAGCAGCAGACTCACTGGAACAGCAGCCGACTCACTGGAACAGCAGCCGACTCACTGGAACAGCAGCCGACTCACTGGAACAGCAGCAGACTCACTGGAACAGCAGCCGACTCACTGGAACAGCAGCCGACTCACTGGAACAGCAGCCGACTCACTGGAACAGCAGCCGACTCACTGTCAGGAGGAGCAGCAGCTGACTCACTGTCAGGAGGAACAGCAGCCGACTCATCCTGCAGACTCATGCCGGAGTAGTTCAAGGAACCGCCACCGCGTCTGCCTGCTCTTCAGTTGACCTTTAGTGTTAAGGTCGGCTCCTAGTGACCGCACCCTGTCTCTAGTGTACACTCTGTCCTCATTAGTGACCGCACCCTGTCTCTAGTGTACACTCTGTCCTCTAGTGTACACTCTGTCCTCATTAGTGACCGCACCCTGTCTCTAGTGTACACTCTGTCCTCTAGTGTACACTCTGTCCTCATTAGTGACCGCACCCTGTCTCTAGTGTACACTCTGTCCTCATTAGTGACCGCACCCTGTCTCTAGTGTACACTCTGTCCTCTAGTGTACACTCTGTCCTCATCTGAGGCATCATGAAAACTATTGTGATGAGTCTCCGTTTATTTGACCTAAAGTAAAGTTGTCCAAATGAGTGTTGTGAAAATCATTGGTTTGCAGAGAAAATATCGAGTCATCATGATAATAATAATATAATACTCAGTGATATGTTGTTAGGTGGCCCATTGATTGTCTATCAGTCTGGTTGAACTTTGCTGTTCATTTAAGAACATCCGACCGCTACTGGGCCCACTTCAGTTGGCAAACGTTGTCGAACGTCGCAGATAGAAATGCCATGAATAGACCAGACGTGGTACCCTCTATATGTCAGACCATGAACGTGTCGCGAACGTGCCCCTGGTGTTGTATATAGGGAACCGCTGAACCTAACTCTCTCCCCTCCGCTCTCATCCTTCTAGGCCCCTGGTGTTGTATATAGGGAACCGCTGAACCTAACTCTCTCCCCTCCGCTCTCATCCTTCTAGGCCCCTGGTGTTGTATATAGGGAACCGCTGAACCTAACTCTCTCCCCTCCGCTCTCATCCTTCTAGGCCCCTGGTGATGTATATAGGGAACCGCTGAACCTAACTCTCTCATCCTTCTAGGCCCCTGGTGATGTATATAGGGAACCGCTGAACCTAACTCTCTCCCCTCCGCTCTCATCCTTCTAGGCCCCTGGTGATGTATATAGGGAACCGCTGAACCTAACTCTCTCCCCTCCGCTCTCATCCTTCTAGGCCCCTGGTGATGTATATAGGGAACCGCTGAACCTAACTCTCTCCCCTCCGCTCTCATCCTTCTAGGCCCCTGGTGATGTATATAGGGAACCGCTGAACCTAACTCTCTCCCCTCCGCTCTCATCCTTCTAGGCCCCTGGTGTTGTATATAGGGAACCGCTGAACCTAACTCTCTCCCCTCTGCCCTCATCCTTCTAGGCCCCTGGTGTTGTATATAGGGAACCGCTGAACCTAACTCTCTCCCCTCCGCTCTCATCCTTCTAGGCCCCTGGTGATGTATATAGGGAACCGCTGAACCTAACTCTCTCCCCTCCGCTCTCATCCTTCTAGGCCCCTGGTGTTGTATATAGGGAACCGCTGAACCTAACTCTCTCCCCTCCGCTCTCATCCTTCTAGGCCCCTGGTGTATATAGGGAACCGCTGAACCTAACTCTCTCCCCTCCGCTCTCATCCTTCTAGGCCCCTGGTGTATATAGGGAACCGCTGAACCTAACTCTCTCCCCTCTGCTCTCTTCCTTCTAGGCCCCTGGTGTAGTATATAGGTGGTGAAATGGAATTCTAAAGATACAACATTCTGTTTGGTACGTCGTCCCCACGGTTTATTAATCACATGCTTCAACATCCCAAACAATATCTGAGTCAAGGCACATATTTTATGTACTGCATAGAGGTAACATTAGGTCTGTCTGATATTTAGTAGTACTGATAAATATTCATGGTAATATTTAATGCAGTGGTTCCCAACCTGTGGTCTGGGGGCCAATAGTGGTCCGAGAGGATACTGCAAAGTTGTCTGCAAATTCCTTTAAAATAAATGACAATGAAGAAATGAGGGGAAATGGTCTCTTCCCCCTCCGGTTCCTGGTCCAGGATGGGAAGTCATAGGTGGCCATCTTGGTTTTCTTCTTGTTCTTTGGTCTCTGGTCTGGGTGGTGAGGCTTGGGGGTGTGTCTTTGGTCTTCGGTCTAGTGGTTGATGGTTATGGAGTGTCGGTGGATCTTTGGTCTCTTGGTCAACAGCATGCTGATCCCATTGGGTCTCGGATAAGTGATAGGGGAATGTGTGGATCTTTGGTCTCTTGGTCAACAGCATGCTGATCCCATTGGGTCTCGGATAAGTGATAGGGGAATGTGTGGATCTTTGGTCTATTGGTTTATAATGGTCTTTGGTCTTCACATAGGGAGTGTGTACCTGTATGCTTGTCATCTCACTCGGGAGTGTGTGTGTGTGTGTGTGTGTGTGTGGGGTCCCTAGTTGCCGTTGTTGGCCTGGTGTTTTTGGTATATCTCCAGGTACTCCTGGACGTCGCTAGGTGACCCCAGCACCACGGGAACTCTCTGGTGGATGTTGATTGGCTGGATGTCCAGGACGTTCTGACTTCCTGTGGTTGCCATGCCGCCCGCCTGCTCGATGATGAACGCCATGGGGTTGCACTCATACAGCAGACGCAGCTAGAACACAGATTCATATTATTATATACATGTTCATATACACTGTGGACAAAACATTAGGAACACCCTCCTAATATTGAGTTGCACCCCCTTTTTTCCCTCAGAACAGATTCAATTTGTTGGGTCATGGACTCTACAAGGTGTCAAAAGCATTCCACAGGGATGCTGGCCCATGTTGACTCCAATGCTACCCACGGTTGTGTCAAGTTGGCTGGATGTCCTTTGGGTGGTGGACCATTCTTGATACACACAGGAAACTGTTGATTGTGAAAAACCCAGCAGCGTTGCAGTTCTTGACACAAACCGGTGCGCCTGGCACCTACTACCAGAACCTGTTCAAA
Organism: Coregonus lavaretus; assembly: GCF_964263955.1. Classification (NCBI taxonomy): domain Eukaryota; kingdom Metazoa; phylum Chordata; class Actinopteri; order Salmoniformes; family Salmonidae; genus Coregonus; species Coregonus lavaretus. The sequence goes on from NC_140004.1 coordinate 49,326,988, forward strand.
GGCACTTAAATATTTTGCCTTACCCATTCACCCTCTGAATGGCACACATACACAATCCATGTCTCAATTGTCTCAAGGCTTAAAAATCCTCCTTTAACCTGTCTCCTCCCCTTCATCTACACTGATTGAAGTGGATTTAACAAGTGACATCAATAAGCTTTCACCTGGATAGTCTATATCATGGAAAGAGCAGGTGTTCATAATGGCCTGGTATTCATAGCTGACTTTGAAAAGGCCTTTGATGAAGTACGACTGGAATTTATATATAAATGCCTGGAACATTTAAACTGTCAAGAGGAGTGAAACAAGGTTGTCCACTATCGGCATATCTATTTATTATGGCCATTGAAATGTTAGCTATTAAAATCAGATCCAACAATAATATCAAGGGTCATTGTACGCTGATGATTCATCTTCTTTTAAATCCACAACTTGAATCCCTCCACAGCCTCATAGAGGATCTAGATAATCTTTCTGGATTACAACCAAATTACGATAAGTGTACTATATTACGTATTGGATCACTAAAAAAAACTGCCTATTTATATAATGAATATGAATTCAGAGGGCTGAAATTATTAAATATTAAAGCGTTAGACCTCTCACTAAAGGCCTCAGTCACACAAAAAAAGTTGTACTTAAATCCAAACTGGTTTTCCAGCAAATTAGTAAGAATGTCTCAACCCATGTTCAGGAACGGCCTTTTTCCCTTTATTCAGATTACAACCTCTCACTTTCGGTTATTTGAAAATGAAATAATCTCCAGAATATCGCTATTTTTAAAACAAGCCATAGAAAGTTGGTTGCAATTTCAGTTTAATCAACCAGAAAATACCAAATATTCCAACAAATAGTATGGTTAAACTCAAATCTACTAATTGATCAAAGAATATGGAAATGTCTGCTCTATCCAAAATTACAACCAACTGATTGCAACATTACTGCAAATGGAAGGGGGAACTTGTCTGTTGGCCCTGCATTAAAGACCAAAATTGGTTAAAGAAAATTGTGATAAATGAAAAAAAGTATACCAGTTTCATTTAACGACCAAAGAATGTACAGCTGTGTCAAAATACTTATTTCCCTCAATAAAATGCAAATCAATTTATAAAACTTTTGACATGCGTTTTTCTGTTGTTATTCTGTCTCTCACTGTTCAAATAAACCTACCATTAAAATTATAGACTGATCATGTCTTTGTCAGTGGGCAAACGTACAAAATCAGCAGGGGATCAAATACTTTTTTTCCCTCACTGTACATGGTTGATACAACCATCCCATTTTTGTTCAGTATAGTATGTATAAACTGGAAGTAGAAGCCTAAGTGTTGTTGTCCATTAGTTTACTCCAATTAGGGGAGGGATGGTAGGGTCAGGGGAAAATAAAGGAAAATATATTATTCAATAGAACCACATCCTTACACATAACCTTCACTGTTCTGAAGACATCACTCTTGTGACATGCCAAGAGTAGAACACCACTGCCGTTTCCTATTTCCCCAGCAGCTCCATCTCTTCTGCTTTAAGCAATAGAGGAGATGGACACACATTGATCACATTGTTACCCTCAACATGAGGAAACTAAACTAGCCACAGAACCATGAGAGCAACATCTTCCCATCTTTCCCTTGAGAGGGTTAAAGGTCAGGGGTTAGGGCCCACCTTTCCCTCGGGGCTCTTGACATTAGCAGGGTAGAGGAAGATTCCTCCGTAGACCAGGGTCCTGTGGACGTCTGCTACCATAGAACCCACGTAGCGGGCACCGTACGGGGCACTGCCATCCTGAGACACAGAGTAAGGGTTAGCCCTGAACCACAAACACAGTCTAAATAGTTAGCCTATAACAGTTCTGTATACTGCCGGTTTTACAGTAAGGATGTACTACCCATGTAGTAGAGAGTACTTTATCAGGTAGCTGCCAGAATAAAGGAAACACGTGAGTAAATGAGGGATAGAAGTGTTTTCCACCACCATCAACAAAACACCAAATGATGGAATTTCTGGTGGAAGAACGGTATCACATCCCTCCAATAGAGTTCCAGACGCTTGTAGAATCTATGCCAAGGTGCATTGAAGCTGTTCTGGCTCGTGGTGGCCCAACACCCTATTAAGACACTATGTTGGTGTTTCCTTTATTTTGGCAGTTATTTGAATTTGATGATGATGGCTAAACGCCAGCCCAACCTCGGGGAACTACTTTGTTTTGCGTACCTCGGGGAACTTCTTCTTTTGTAGGTACTCTGTGACAGCGGGGTCAAAGTATTTGGCATATCCTTCATTCAGACTGTAGATATTCCCTTTAGGTTTGATCTTTAGATCCCTGTCCACCAGAATGAACTCACCTATGGCCTGACAGACAGATGGATACATAAACATGAATGATCCTATGGCCTGACAGACAGATGGATACATAAACATGAATGATCCTATGGCCTGACAGACAGATGGATCCATAAACATGAATGATCCAGTAAGACTTATAGCAGCTGTAGTGGGTAGAGGACGGTACTCACCGGGACAGTAGTTGACTCCCTGCCTGTTAGTGGGTGACTGTAAGTCGCTTTGGATAAAAGCGTCTGCTAAATGGCATATTATATTATTATATTATTATGTTACTGACCGGGTCCAACATGAAGCAGTTGACCCCCTGCCCAGCGGACAGTACCATCATGGTGGCGCTGCCATAGAGGGCGTATCCAGCGGCAACGATGTTTCTACCAGGCTGCAGTGCGTCGTTCTCACAGGGGTCATCCTCTGTGATCTGGAAGACACACCAGACGATTTGCTTGATTGATTTGATCAGTAAAATGCATATAAAAGCTAAATACATCAGGTCTCAGTGAAGCACTTCATAGAACACCTATAGAAACCCAGCCTTGTCAAACACACCGACCGCTGGGTTCACGTTCTGGTTTGGTTAAAGATAATGTATGGAAACCTATAGAATACATACCTTTCTGTAGATGGCGAAGATGGTGCCGATTGAAACCAAGCAGTCGATGTTGGAGGAGCCATCCAGAGGGTCAAAACACACCACGTATTTACCCTGGAGGAGACCAGTGGAACAAATATTTGTATTATGTTTATCAGTGCAGGGATAGAACCAAAATGTGGACTATCTGGTGCCCCCCCCCCGAGCAGAGGGATGGCCACCCCTGCTCTAAACAGCAATGCTGCCAGAACAACTCTTACTCCAATAACCAACCTTCGTCTGGTTCTACTATGATGGTGTCGTCCTCCTCTGACACCAGGACAACAACAGCGTTAGTTACCTGTCTGTCTGGTTCTACTATGATGGCGGTGTCGTCCTCCTCTGACACCAGGACACAGGATGTGAAGGAGGATTTGATCATGTTGATCACCAGGTTGTTAGACAGGATGTCCAGCTTCTTCACCTGGTCCCCTGTCACATTGGTTGTGCCCGCTATGCCATACCTGGGAAGAGGAGAGGAGACGGGGTCTACAGACAATCACAGATTAAAGGGAAAACCAGCCACGTTGCCGACACCGACGTCTTGCTCCCGGACAAGCTAAAAACACCCTCTTCGCCCGCTTTGAGGATAACACAGTGCCACCGACGCGGCCCGCTCCCAAGGATTGTGGGTCCTCGTTCTTCGTGATCGACATGAGTAAGACATTTAAGCGTGTTAACCCCCGCAAGGCTGCCGGCCCAGACGGCATCCCTAGCCGCGTCCTCAGAGCATGCGCAGACCAGCTGGCTGGAGTGTTTACGGACATATTCAATCTCTCCCTATCCCAGTCTGCTGTCCCCACATGCTTCAAGATGTCCACCATTGTTCCTGTACCCAAGAAAGCAAAGGTAACTGAACTAAATGACTATCGCACCGTAGCACTCACTTCTGTCATTATGGTACGGCAGTGCAGTTGCCGTACCAGGCGGTGATACAGCCCGACAGGATGCTCTCAATTGTGCAGCTGTAAAAGTCTGTGAGGGTCTTAGGGGCCAAGCCGAATTTCTTCAGCCTCCTGAGGTTGAAGAGGCGCTGTTGCGCCGCCTTCACCACACTGTCTGTGTGGGTGGACCATTTCAGATTGTCAGTGACGTGTACGCCAAGGAACTTGAAGCTTTTCACCTTCTCCACTGCGGTCCCGTCAATGTGGATAGGGGCGTGCTCTCTCTGCTGTTTCCTGAAGTCCATGATCAGCTCCTTTGTTTTGTTGACGTACTATTTCACTGTAGAGCCCCCAGTCCAGCTCAACCTGCCTTAGACAGCTCCTTTGTCCCACCCCCCATACACGTGGAGACCGGCTCAATCGGTGCCTCCAGTGATGCTATCTCTTTCATCGTTACCCAACGCTTAGGTTTACCTCCACTGTACTCATATCCTTCCATATCCTTGTCTGTACATAATGCCCTGAATCTATTCTACAACGCCCGTAAATCTGCCCCCTTTATTCTCTGTACCCAACGCACTAGAAGACCAGTTTTTAAAGCCTTTGGCCGTATTCTACTCCTCCTCTGTTCCTCTAGTGCTGCGCCAACCCTGATGTTCTAGCAGTGTCTGAATCCTGGCTTAGGAAGGCCACCAAAAATGCAGAAATGTCCATCCCCAACTACAACATTTTCCGTCTAGATAGAACTGCCAAAGGGGGCAGAGTTGCAATCTACTGTAGAGATAGCCTGCAGAGCTCTATCATACTATCCAGGTCTGTGCCCAAACAGTTTCAGCTTCTACTTCTAAAAATCCACCTTTCCAGAAATAAGTATCTCACTGTTGCCGCTTGCTACAGACCCCCCTCAGCCCCCAGCTGTGCCCTGGACACCATATGTGAACTGATTGCCCCCCATCTATCCTCAGAGTTCGTACTGCTTGGTGACCTAAACTGGGATATGCTTAACACCCCGGCCGTCCTACAATCCAAACTAGATGCCCTCAATCTCACACAAATATTCAAGGAACCTACCAGGTACAACCCTGAATCTGTAAACATGGGTACCCTCATAGATATCATCTTGACAAATTTACCCTCTAAATACACCTCCGCTGTCTTCAACCAGGATCTCAGCGATCACTGCCTTATTACCTGCGTCCGTAATGGGTCCGCGGTCAAACGACCACCCCTCATCACTGTCAAACGCTCCCTAAAACACTTCAGCGAGCAGGCCTTTCTAATTGACCTGGCCCAGGTATCCTGGATGGATATTGACCTCATTCCGTCAGTAGAGGATGCCTGGTTGTTCTTTAAAAGTGCTTTCCTCTCAATCTCAAATAAGCATGCCCCATTCAAAAAATTCAGAACTAAGAACAGATATAGCCCCTGGTTCTCCTCAGACTTGACTGCCCTTGACCAGCACAAAAACATCCTGTGGCGTACTGCATTAGCATCAAATAGCCCCCGCGATATGCAACTTTTCAGGGAAGTTAGGAACCAATATACACAAGCAGTCAGGAAAGCAAAGGCTAACTTTTTCAAACAGAAATGTGCATCCTGTAGCACTAACTCCAAAAAGTTTTGGGACACTGTAAAGTCCATGGAGAATAAGAGCACCTCCTCCCAACTGCCCACTGCACTGAGGCTAGGAAACACTGTCACCACCGATAAATCTATAATAAATCGAGAATTTCAACAAGCGTTTTGCTACGGCTGGCCATGCTTTCCACCTGGCAACCACTACCCCGGCCACCAGCTCTGCACCCTCCTCTGCAACTTGCCAATGACCCACCCGCTTCTCCTTCACACAAATTCAGACAGCTGATGTTCTGAAAGAGCTGAAAAATCTGGACCCCTACAAATCAGCTGGGCTAGACAATCTGGACCCTTTCTTTCTAAAATTAGCCGCCGAAATTGTCACAACCCCTATTACTAGCCTGTTCAACCTCTCTTTCGTAACGTCTGAGATCCCCAGAGATTGGAAAGCTGCCGCGGTCAACCCCCTCTTCAAAGGGGGTGACACTCTAGATCCAAACTGTTACAGACCTATATCCATCCTGCCCTGCCTTTCGAAAGTATTTGAAAGACAAGTTAACAAACATATCACAGACCATTTCGAATCCCACCGTACCTTCTCCGCTATGCAATCCGGTTTCCGAGCTGGTCATGGGTGCACCTCAGCCACGCTCAAGGTCCTAAAATATATTATAACCGCGATCGATAAAAGACAGTACTGTGCAGCCGTCTTCATCGACCTGGCCAAGGCTTTCGACTCTGTCAACCACCGCATTCTTATTGGCAGACTAAATAGCCTTGGTTTCTCAAATGACTGCCTCGCCTGGTTCACCAACTACTTCTCAGATAGAGTTCAATGTGTCAAATCGGAGGGCCTGTTGTCTGGACCTCTGGCAGTCTCTATGGGGGTGCCACAGGGTTCAATTTTCGGGCCGACTATTCTCTGTGCATATCAATGATGTCGCTCTTGCTGCTGGTGATGCTCGGATCCACCTCTATGCGGACGATGTCTAAAAACCTGTTTTTGCTTTGTCATTATGGGGTATTGTGTTTAGACTGATGAGGGGAAAAAACTATTTAATCCATTTTAGAATAAGGCTGTAACATAACAACATGTGGAAAAAGTCAAGCGGTCTGAATACTTTCCAAATGCGCTGTATATATATAACATAGACCTATAGACCTACAGACCTATAGACCCATAGACCTATAGACCTATAGACCTACAGACCTATAGACCTACAGACCTATAGACCTATAGACCTACAGACCTATAGACCCATAGACCTATAGACCTATAGACCTACAGACCTACAGACCTACAGACCTACAGACCTATAGACCTATAGACCTATAGACCTATAGACCTACAGACCTACAGACCTATAGACCTACAGACCTACAGACCTATAGACCTACAGACCTACAGACCTACAGACCTATAGACCTACAGACCTACAGACCTATAGACCTACAGACCTATAGACCTACAGACCTACAGACCTATAGACCTACAGACCTATAGACCTATAGACCTACAGACCTACAGACCTACAGACCTATAGACCTATAGACCTATAGACCTACAGACCTACAGACCTATAGACCTACAGACCTATAGACCTACAGACCTACAGACCTATAGACCTATAGACCTACAGACCTATAGACCTATAGACCTACAGACCTATAGACCTACAGACCTATAGACCTACAGACCTATAGACCTACAGACCTACAGACATATAGACCTACAGACCTATAGACCTACAGACCTACAGACCTATAGACCTACAGACCTATAGACCTATAGACCTACACCTGTATATATATAACATTCTGTACCTTTGTATACGATCACGTGTCTCTCTAGGTCGGTTCGCATAAATAAAAGTTTATGCTTTGATAACAGCAACACCTTTCAGATATAAAGAAAAGGCGGAAAAATGTTGGTGGGATGTTAAGGTTTGTGGAAAAAACATTAGTTTGAAAGGTGTATGTCCCCCCCCTCTCTATTAGTCCTAATCTGTTGATGGATGTGGTGGTTTCAGTTGACCAGTGCTCTTTCACAAAAAAACGTCCACATTACCACATGTAAAGATAACGAAATATGTGCCAAGCAAGCGTGATACTGCAATTTTTGAAATGAGGAAGTGTGATTCTGTATTATGTGTGTACCACCTACTTACTTGACCTATGTTGAGCTAAATCGATTATGATTGGTCAAATATCCTACAATGTACATATTGCCAAAGCTTACTTTGGAGATTTACAATATTAACATTATAATCAATTTTGTCAACGGGACAACAGTAACAACAATAACCACGGGTCAAAATAATCATTGAACAATAACAATATAGAGGACATGTGCAGGTTGGTTGGTCTGTCAGACACTGTCCCTCATCTTATGGCAGGCAGAAATGTAGTGCTCTGCCAACCCACAGCTCTCTGAGTCCTCCCCCAACAGGACGGGTAGCCTATTCTCATCAGAGAGGTCTTTGAAACCGTGAATAAGGGTTTCAAATTTGGAGAAAATACACTTATTGTTCTATATTTTTTGACATTTTGTCAGGAAATGCAGCTCTGTCTCAGGTTCTGCTGTGGTGCAGTGGTTGCACAGCCTTTCCTCTACAGGGAGCCAGGTTTTCCTGTGTCTACCCTTCTCAATGGCAAGGCTGGGCTCACTGAGCCTGTACTTTGTCAAGGTTTTTCTAAGGTTTTCATCAGTAACCATGGTGAAATAGTTTGCCATGGTGTAATGTCTATTTAGGGCCAGATAGCACTGCATTTTACTTTGTGCTTGTGTTTCCCAATAAGCAATGTAGTTTTCTTTTGACTTGTCATTTGTTTTATTCTGATTGATTGGATGTTCTGGTCCTGAGGCTTCAGTGTGTTAGTAGAACAGGTTTGTGAACTCAGCCCCAGGACCAGCTGGATGAGGGGACTCTTTTCTTTGCTCAGCTCTTGCCATTGCAGGGCTTGGTAATGATATGAGAGGGGGGTCACTGTATTTTAGATGTTTCCAAAACTTAATTGCTCTTTGAGTTTCTATTATTAGTGGATATTGGCCTAGTTCTGCCCTGCATGCATTGTTTGTAGTTTTCCTCTGGACAGAATAATAATGTAGGAGAATATTACAGAACTCTGCATGAAGGGTTTCAATTGGGTGTTTATCCCATTGGGTGAAATCTTGTTTTGCAAGTGGACCCCACACCTCGCTGCCATAAAGTACAATTGGTTCAATGACACATTCAATTAGTTTTAGCCAAATTTTAATAGCTATTTCAATTTGAATTTGTTTTTTTAATTGCATAGAATGCCCTGCTTGCTTTCTCTCTCTCATTCAACTGATGCCATTCCAGCCATTACCACGAACCCATCCTCCCCAATTAAGGTGCCACCAACCTCCTGTGACCCTTACGTGGATATGTTGCAGCTGAAACTTAATTCAGTGTGTAGATTGTGTAAAACAGCCCTAAGACATTAGTCTATGAAGAAGTCTGTAAACAAATTGCTACTTGTACAATGACTTGTTGAACAACAAACTTTCTCTGTCTCCGTCTCTCTCGCTCCCTCCCTCCCTCCAATGAGAGATAGACAGACTCCTAATTTGTTTATTTGTTTGTTCGTTAACTGTGATGATCATTACTTACAGGTTGGCGATGCCAGCCTTCCTCACAGCAGTGGAGATGGCTTTGACGGCCGTGCAGATCGAGTTGAGCAGGGTAGTGAGCTCCCCCGTCCCCTTCGCTTTCCTCCCTTCCTCCAGCACAAACCGGGTTAAAGTCACCACGTTGGTATCAAAAGAGCCTCGGTCCGACATGACTGTAGAGAGCGGCGGGTTAGAAGAGTCCTGAATGGGGTTTGAAGAGTCCTGAATGAAAACGCTGCAACACGGAACTTGGAGGTGACAGAGAGAGGAGTGAAGACACGGCAGCCAATCCGAAGTGAAAGGGGAGCGGCCGTCCTGCTGGAAACAATGGATGAATTCGATTATGCTGATTATGCTGACCGGTGTAGCACCGGTTTATGGCCCGTGACATGAACGGCCAAAAGCGGGTAGGCCTCTTCTTCTTCTGTGGGGTTTATCGTGGTTGGCATCCAACGCTATGGTACATTATCGCCACCTACTTTAACCCCTCCCCCCCCGAAAAAATGGACCAATAGAAGTTTAAAGAGGGGTTCCTGCATCACATGCACCTTGTCGGTGGAAAACACAGCATGCTTTGTAGGGGACAATGCCGTCTGTAACCAACAATGGACTGAACTGACATTGTAGCTAGAATGGGAGGGTAAATAATAGACTCTCTCATGCCTGAAATCAAGTTGAAGCTGAGTTTTGCGAATGCACAGTGTGCGGGCTTTGTCAGAAAGTTGGAAACACAGAATCATCTAGAATGTCATTGTGTGCTGTTGCGTTAAGATTTCCCTTCACTGGAACTAAGGGGCCTAGCCTGAACCATGAAAAACAGCCCCAGACCATTATTCCTCCACCACCAAAATTTACAGTTGGCACTATGCATTGGGGCAGGTAGCGTACTCCTGGCATCCGCCAAACCCAGATTTGTCCGTCGGACTGCCAGATGGTGAAGTGTGATTCATCACTCCAGAGAACGTGTTTCCACTGTTTCAGAGTCCAATGGCGCGCAAACTTTACACCACTCCAGCTGATGCTTGGCATTGCGCATGGTGATCTCAGGCTTGTGTGCGGCTGCTCAGCCATGGAAACCCATTTCATGAAGCTCCCGACGAACAGTTCTTGTGCTGACTGCTTCCAGAGGCAGTTTGGAACTCGGTAGTGAGTGTTGCAACCGAGGACAGATGATTTTTACGCGCTACACGCTTCAGCACTCGGAGGTCCCGTTCTGTGAGCTTGTGCGGCCTACCACTTCACGGCTGAGCCGTTGTTGCTCCTAGACGTTTCCACTTCACAATAACAACACTTACAGTTGAACAGGGCAGCTCTAGCAGGGCAGATATTTGATGAACTGACTTGTTGGAAAGGTGGCATTACATTTACATTTACGTCATTTAGCAGACGCGCTTATCCAGAGCGACTTACAGGAGCAATTAGGGTTAAGTGCCTTGCTTAAGGGCACATCGACAGTTTTTTCACCGAGTCGGCTCGGGGATTAGAACCAGCGACCTTTCGGTTACTGGCACAATGCTCTTACCCACTAAGCTACCTGGCATCCTATGATGGTGCCACATAGAAAGTCAGTGAGCTCTTCAATAAGGCCATTCTACTGCCAATGTTTGTCTATGGAGATTGCATGGCTGTGTGCTCGGTTTTATACACCTGTCAGCAACGGGTGTGGCTGAAATAGGCTAATCCTCTAATTTGAAGGGGTGTCCACATACTTTTGCATATATAGTGTATTAAACTATGACAGGCCTACCTAACTATACAGTTAAACTGGAGATTATACAAACTTTGCAAAACTCATGGAAACCCTGGACCCACTTCAATTTGCATACCGCCCCAACAGATCCACAGATGATGCAATCTCTATTGCACTCCACACTGCCCTTTCCATTTCCATTTACGTCATTTAGCAGACGCTCTCCAGAGCGACTTACAAATTGGTGCATTCACCTTATAGCTAGTGGGATAACCACTTTACAAAGTTTTTTTCTTTTGGGGGGGGTTGGGGGGGTAGAAGGATTACTTTATCCTATCCCAGGTATTCCTTAAAGAGGTGGGGTTTCAAATGTCTCCGGAAGGTGGTGAGTGACTCCGCTGTCCTGGCGTCGTGAGGGAGCTTGTTCCACCATTGGGGTGCCAGAGCAGCGAACAGTTTTGACTGGGCTGAGCGGGAACTGTGCTTCCGCAGAGGTAGGGGAGCCAGCAGGCCAGAGGTGGATGAACGCAATGCCCTCGTTTGGGTGTAGGGACTGATCAGAGCCTGAAGGTACAGAGGTGCCGTTCCCCTCACAGCTCCATAGGCAAGCACCATGGTCTTGTAGCAGATGCGAGCTTCAACTGGAAGCCAGTGGAGTGTGCGGAGGAGCGGGGTGACGTGAGAGAACTTGGGAAGGTTGAACACCAGACGGGCTGCGGCATTCTGGATGAGTTGTAGGGGTTTAATGGCACAGGCAGGGAGCCCAGCCAACAGCGAGTTGCAGTAATCCAGACGGGAGATGACAAGTGCCTGGATTAGGACCTGTGCCTCTTCCTGTGTAAGGCAGGGTTGTACTCTCCGAATGTTGTAGAGCATGAACCTACAGGATCGGGTCACTGCCTTGATGTTAGCGGAGAACGACAGGGTGTTGTCCAGGGTCACGCCAAGGCTCTTCACACTCTGGGAGGAGGACACAACGGAGTTGTCAACCGTGATGGCGAGATCATGGAACGGGCAGTCCTTCCCCAGGAGGAAGAGCATCTCCGTCTTGCCAAGGTTCAGCTTGAGGTGGTGATCCGTCATCCACACTGATATGTCTGCCAGACATGCAGAGATGCGATTCGCCACCTGGTTATCAGAAGGGGGAAAGGAGAAGATTAGTTTTGTGTCGTCTGCGTAGCAATGATAGGAGAGGCCATGTGAGGATATGACAGAGCCAAGTGACTTGGTGTATAGCGAGAATAGGAGAGGGCCTAGAACTGAGCCCTGGGGGACACCAGTGGTGAGAGCACGTGGTGCGGAGACAGCTTCTCGCCACGCCACTTGGTAGGAGCGACCGGTCAGGTAGGACGCAATCCAAGAGTGAGCCGCGCCGGAGATGCCCAGCTCGGAGAGGGTGGAAAGGAGGATCTGATGGTTCACAGTATCAAAGGCAGCAGACAGGTCTAGAAGGACAAGAGCAGAGGAGAGAGAGTTAGCTTTAGCAGTGCGGAGAGCCTCCGTGACACAGAGAAGAGCAGTCTCAGTTGAATGACCAGTCTTGAAACCTGACTGGTTTGGATCAAGAAGGTCATTCTGAGAGAGATAGCAAGAGAGTTGGCTAAAGACGGCACGCTCAAGAGTTTTGGAGAGAAAATAAAGAAGCGATACTGGTCTGTAGTTGTTGACATCAGAGGGATCGAGTGTTGGTTTTTTGAGAAGGGGTGCAACTCTCGCTCTCTTGAAGACGGAAGGGACATAGCCAGCGGTCAAGGATGAGTTGATCAGCGAGGTGAGGCAAGGGAGAAGGTCACCGGAGATGGTCTGGAGAAGAGAGGAGGGGATAGGGTCAAGCGGGCAGGTTGTTGGGCGGCCGGCCGTCACAAGTCGCAAGATTTTATCTGGAGAGAGAGGGGAGAAAGAAGTCAAAGCATAGGGTAGGGCAGTGTGAGCAGGACCAGCAGTGTCATTTGCCTTAACGAACGAGGATCGGATGTCGTCAACCTTCTTTTCAAAATGGTTGACGAAGTCATCCACAGAGAGGGAGGAGGGGGGAGGGGGAGGAGGATTCAGCAGGGAGGAGAAGGTGGCAAAGAGCTTCCTAGGGTTAGAGGCAGATGCTTGGAATTTAGAGTGGTAGAAAGTGGCCTTAGCAGCAGAAACAGATTAAGAAAATGTAGAGAGGAGGGAGTGAAAAGATGCCAGGTCCGCAGGGAGTCTAGTTTTCCTCAATTTCCGCTCGGCTGCCCGGAGCCCTGTTCTGTGAGCTCGTAATGAGTCATCAAGCCACGGAGCTGGAGGGGAGGACCGAGCCGGCCGGGAGGATAGGGGACATAGAGAGTCAAAGGATGCAGAAAGGGAGGAGAGGAGGGTTGAGGAGGCAGAATCAGGAGATTGGAGGGAGAAGGATTGAGCAGAGGGAAGAGATGATAGGATGGAAGAGGAGAGAGAGAGCGAAGGTTGCGACGGCGCATTACCATCTGAGTAGGGGCAGAGTGAGTAGTGTTGGAGGAGAGCGAGAGAGAACATAGCCCGTGCGGAGAGGAGAGAACAGGGATAGACAGAGGCATAGTTGACAGGCTACAGAAAATGGCTACAATAATGCAAAGGAGATCGGAATGAAATTAACTAAACATCTGGGAAAGGAGAGAGCGGGGCCTCCCTCACCACAACACCCAAATATAACTCTCCCAACTTCCACCTCAGAAACTATAATTGTTGTAAACTACAGCGGTTCAATGTTTTCTAGGAATAGACTAACTTAGTTTATTCAGCTAGCTAACTTGGTACAGTATTCTTCCGTGAAAATCGTCCAGGGCACCTAGTCATAAGACGCCACAGCCAGCTAGCATGCCGGCCTCCAACAACACGGTTTAGCACCAATACTCGGCCACAACAAACCACCAGTGTGTCAACACGCCAAGCAGATCATTTGTGTCCGTGTCTAACGTTGTGGGTTAGTCCCGTCAGCTTGAGCGAGTCCGTCGTCAACTTATTCAGCCAGTTAGTTAGCTAGAATAGTTAGCATACTAGCTAGCCATTGCTTTCAGACAAAGAAGAAACCCCTCCTTTCACGGCACGAACACACAGAGAGAGCCAAGCTAACGTTAACTAGTCACCCATGTCCCGAATTCCTTGAACGACTCTGGCTACCAATATGTAAAAACAAAACACAAATGTAGGTTATAACTTACCCCTAGCAGCTACTGTTAGCTAGCCACTGAATTGACTCAGCCAGTTCGCGTCTGTTCGCTAGGTCGTTCCAGCTATTGTTTACTAGTAGCTATCCAGGTAGCAACAAGCTAGCTAAATTTCAAGCACAGTAGCCACTTACTACCTAACGTTAACGCTTCAGACAATGAGGTTAGAAAACAGCTGAATGGTAGGCATTATTATATGTAATTATTGTAGGCAGCCAGCTGGCGTAATTACAGGCACTCTCAGGCGTGAAACAACTATACCGTTGCTAATAGTTGCCAGTAGCTACCCGCCAGCTAGTCCAGGACAAAAGGAACACCTATGCCAGCTTTCCCACCTGGACAAAAGGAACACCTATGTGTGAATGCTGTTCATTGACTACAGCTCAGCGTTCAACATCATAGTGCCCACAAAGCTCATCACTAAGCTAAGGACCCTGGGACTAAACACCTCCCTCTGCAACTGGATCCTGGACTTCCTGACGGGCCGCCCCCAGGTGGTAAGGGTAGGTAACAACACATCTGCCACGCTGATCCTCAACACGGGGGCCCCTCAGGGGTGCGTGCTTAGTCCCCTCCTGTACTCCCTGTTCACCCATGACTGCATGGCCAGGCACGACTCCAACACCATCATTAAGTTTGCCGACGACACGACAGTGGTAGGCCTGATCACCGACAACGATGAGACAGCCTATAGGGAGGAGGTCAGAGACCTGGCAGTGTGGTTCCAGGACAACAACCTCTCCCTCAACGTCAGCAAGACAAAGGAGCTGATCGTGGACTACAGGAAACAGAGGGCTGAGCACGCCCCCATGCACATCGAAGGGGCGGGTCGTGGACTACAGGAAACAGAGGGCTGAGCACGCCCCCATGCACATCGAAGGGGCTGATCGTGGACTACAGGAAACAGAGGGCTGAGCACGCCCCCATTCTCATCGAAGGGGCGGGTCGAGAGCTGCAAGTTCCTTGGTGTCCACATCACTAAGGATCTGTCATGAATGAATCGTGAACAGGAAGTTATCGTGACCAATGGTGAACAGGAAGTTATCGTGACCAATGGTGAGCGAGGAAGTTAAATACGCACAAATATCACAGCCCCAAGACATGCTTGTAATGAATACTCAGGGAGAAAAAAGGTGTAGATTCACGGACAAAGCACGGCAGGTGTTTATTACGCATCGCAGAAGACAGGAATCGTGGTCACAGGCAGGCAATGGTCATACACAGGCAGGAGAATCAAAACTAGGACTGAAGGCTATAACTGGTTCTCACAAACGAGCTAGAAAAAGGCTTAGTAGAGTCAAAACAAACAATACCTCACAAGGAACAAACAGAATGAACTGAACTAAATAAGGAGCTGATGAGACCAGGTGAGTAACTAACACAGGTGGAATCAATGAACAAACATGAAAGAAACAGGGCTACGTTCAAGAACACAAAGAAACAGGGCTACGTTCAAGAACACAAAGAAACAGGGCTACGTTCAAGAACACAAAGAAACAGGGCTACGTTCAAGAACACAAAGAAACAGGGCTACGTTCAAGAACACAAAGAAACAGGGCTACGTTCAAGAACACAAAGAAACAGGGCTACGTTCAAGAACACAAAGAAACAGGGCTACGTTCAAGAACACAAAGAGACAGGGCTACGTTCAAGAACACAAAGAAACAGGGCTACGTTCAAGAACACAAAGAAACAGGGCTACGTTCAAGAACACAAAGAGACAGGGCTACGTTCAAGAACACAAAGAGACAGGGCTACGTTCAAGAACACAAAGAAACAGGGCTACGTTCAAGAACACAAAGAGACAGGGCTACGTTCAAGAACACAAAGAGACAGGGCTACGTTCAAGAACACAAAGAAACAGGGCTACGTTCAAGAACACAAAGAAACAGGGCTACGTTCAAGAACACAAAGAAACAGGGCTACGTTCAAGAACACAAAGAAACAGGGCTACGTTCAAGAACACAAAGAGACAGGGCTACGTTCAAGAACACAAAGAAACAGGGCTACGTTCAAGAACACAAAGAA
Organism: Coregonus lavaretus; assembly: GCF_964263955.1. Lineage (NCBI taxonomy): Eukaryota > Metazoa > Chordata > Actinopteri > Salmoniformes > Salmonidae > Coregonus > Coregonus lavaretus. Next base: position 49,342,948 of record NC_140004.1, read on the forward strand.
ACAGGGCTACGTTCAAGAACACAAAGAGACAGGGCTACGTTCAAGAACACAAAGAGACAGGGCTACGTTCAAGAACACAAAGAAACAGGGCTACGTTCAAGAACACAAAGAGACAGGGCTACGTTCAAGAACACAAAGAAACAGGGCTACGTTCAAGAACACAAAGAAACAGGGCTACGTTCAAGAACACAAAGAAACAGGGCTACGTTCAAGAACACAAAGAAACAGGGCTACGTTCAAGAACACAAAGAAACAGGGCTACGTTCAAGAACACAAAGAAACAGGGCTACGTTCAAGAACACAAAGAGACAGGGCTACGTTCAAGAACACAAAGAAACAGGGCTACGTTCAAGAACACAAAGAAACAGGGCTACGTTCAAGAACACAAAGAGACAGGGCTACGTTCAAGAACACAAAGAGACAGGGCTACGTTCAAGAACACAAAGAAACAGGGCTACGTTCAAGAACACAAAGAGACAGGGCTACGTTCAAGAACACAAAGAGACAGGGCTACGTTCAAGAACACAAAGAAACAGGGCTACGTTCAAGAACACAAAGAGACAGGGCTACGTTCAAGAACACAAAGAAACAGGGCTACGTTCAAGAACACAAAGAAACAGGGCTACGTTCAAGAACACAAAGAAACAGGGCTACGTTCAAGAACACAAAGAAACAGGGCTACGTTCAAGAACACAAAGAAACAGGGCTACGTTCAAGAACACAAAGAAACAGGGCTACGTTCAAGAACACAAAGAAACAGGGCTACGTTCAAGAACACAAAGAAACAGGGCTACGTTCAACAACACAAAGAAACAGGGCTACGTTCAAGAACACAAAGAAACAGGGCTACGTTCAAGAACACAAAGAAACAGGGCTACGTTCAAGAACACAAAGAAACAGGGCTACGTTCAAGAACACAAAGAAACAGGGCTACGTTCAAGAACACAAAGAGACAGGGCTACGTTCAAGAACACAAAGAAACAGGGCTACGTTCAAGAACACAAAGAAACAGGGCTACGTTCAAGAACACAAAGAGACAGGGCTACGTTCAAGAACACAAAGAAACAGGGCTACGTTCAAGAACACAAAGAAACAGGGCTACGTTCAAGAACACAAAGAAACAGGGCTACGTTCAAGAACACAAAGAAACAGGGCTACGTTCAAGAACACAAAGAAACAGGGCTACGTTCAAGAACACAAAGAAACAGGGCTACGTTCAAGAACACAAAGAAACAGGGCTACGTTCAAGAACACAAAGAAACAGGGCTACGTTCAACAACACAAAGAAACAGGGCTACGTTCAACAACACAAAGAAACAGGGCTACGTTCAAGAACACAAAGAAACAGGGCTACGTTCAAGAACACAAAGAAACAGGGCTACGTTCAAGAACACAAAGAAACAGGGCTACGTTCAAGAACACAAAGAGACAGGGCTACGTTCAAGAACACAAAGAAACAGGGCTACGTTCAAGAACACAAAGAAACAGGGCTACGTTCAAGAACACAAAGAGACAGGGCTACGTTCAAGAACACAAAGAGACAGGGCTACGTTCAAGAACACAAAGAAACAGGGCTACGTTCAAGAACACAAAGAGACAGGGCTACGTTCAAGAACACGAAGAGACAGGGCTACGTTCAAGAACACAAAGAAACAGGGCTACGTTCAAGAACACAAAGAAACAGGGCTACGTTCAAGAACACAAAGAAACAGGGCTACGTTCAAGAACACAAAGAAACAGGGCTACGTTCAAGAACACAAAGAAACAGGGCTACGTTCAAGAACACAAAGAAACAGGGCTACGTTCAAGAACACAAAGAAACAGGGCTACGTTCAAGAACACAAAGAGACAGGGCTACGTTCAAGAACACAAAGAGACAGGGCTACGTTCAAGAACACAAAGAAACAGGGCTACGTTCAAGAACACAAAGAGACAGGGCTACGTTCAAGAACACAAAGAAACAGGGCTACATTCAAGAACACAAAGAAACAGGGCTACGTTCAAGAACACAAAGAAACAGGGCTACGTTCAAGAACACAAAGAAACAGGGCTACGTTCAAGAACACAAAGAAACAGGGCTACGTTCAAGAACACAAAGAAACAGGGCTACGTTCAAGAACACAAAGAAACAGGGCTACGTTCAAGAACACAAAGAAACAGGGCTACGTTCAAGAACACAAAGAGACAGGGCTACGTTCAAGAACACAAAGAAACAGGGCTACGTTCAAGAACACAAAGAAACAGGGCTACGTTCAAGAACACAAAGAGACAGGGCTACGTTCAAGAACACAAAGAGACAGGGCTACGTTCAAGAACACAAAGAGACAGGGCTACGTTCAAGAACACAAAGAGACAGGGCTACGTTCAAGAACACAAAGAGACAGGGCTACGTTCAAGAACACAAAGAAACAGGGCTACGTTCAAGAACACAAAGAAACAGGGCTACGTTCAAGAACACAAAGAAACAGGGCTACGTTCAAGAACACAAAGAAACAGGGCTACGTTCAAGAACACAAAGAGACAGGGCTACGTTCAAGAACACAAAGAAACAGGGCTACGTTCAAGAACACAAAGAAACAGGGCTACGTTCAAGAACACAAAGAGACAGGGCTACGTTCAAGAACACAAAGAGACAGGGCTACGTTCAAGAACACAAAGAAACAGGGCTACGTTCAAGAACACAAAGAGACAGGGCTACGTTCAAGAACACAAAGAAACAGGGCTACGTTCAAGAACACAAAGAAACAGGGCTACGTTCAAGAACACAAAGAAACAGGGCTACGTTCAAGAACACAAAGAAACAGGGCTACGTTCAAGAACACAAAGAAACAGGGCTACGTTCAAGAACACAAAGAAACAGGGCTACGTTCAAGAACACAAAGAGACAGGGCTACGTTCAAGAACACAAAGAAACAGGGCTACGTTCAAGAACACAAAGAAACAGGGCTACGTTCAAGAACACAAAGAGACAGGGCTACGTTCAAGAACACAAAGAGACAGGGCTACGTTCAAGAACACAAAGAAACAGGGCTACGTTCAAGAACACAAAGAGACAGGGCTACGTTCAAGAACACAAAGAGACAGGGCTACGTTCAAGAACACAAAGAAACAGGGCTACGTTCAAGAACACAAAGAGACAGGGCTACGTTCAAGAACACAAAGAAACAGGGCTACGTTCAAGAACACAAAGAAACAGGGCTACGTTCAAGAACACAAAGAAACAGGGCTACGTTCAAGAACACAAAGAAACAGGGCTACGTTCAAGAACACAAAGAAACAGGGCTACGTTCAAGAACACAAAGAAACAGGGCTACGTTCAAGAACACAAAGAAACAGGGCTACGTTCAAGAACACAAAGAAACAGGGCTACGTTCAACAACACAAAGAAACAGGGCTACGTTCAACAACACAAAGAAACAGGGCTACGTTCAAGAACACAAAGAAACAGGGCTACGTTCAAGAACACAAAGAAACAGGGCTACGTTCAAGAACACAAAGAAACAGGGCTACGTTCAAGAACACAAAGAGACAGGGCTACGTTCAAGAACACAAAGAAACAGGGCTACGTTCAAGAACACAAAGAAACAGGGCTACGTTCAAGAACACAAAGAGACAGGGCTACGTTCAAGAACACAAAGAGACAGGGCTACGTTCAAGAACACAAAGAAACAGGGCTACGTTCAAGAACACAAAGAGACAGGGCTACGTTCAAGAACACAAAGAGACAGGGCTACGTTCAAGAACACAAAGAAACAGGGCTACGTTCAAGAACACAAAGAAACAGGGCTACGTTCAAGAACACAAAGAAACAGGGCTACGTTCAAGAACACAAAGAAACAGGGCTACGTTCAAGAACACAAAGAGACAGGGCTACGTTCAAGAACACAAAGAAACAGGGCTACGTTCAAGAACACAAAGAAACAGGGCTACGTTCAAGAACACAAAGAGACAGGGCTACGTTCAAGAACACAAAGAGACAGGGCTACGTTCAAGAACACAAAGAAACAGGGCTACGTTCAAGAACACAAAGAGACAGGGCTACGTTCAAGAACACAAAGAAACAGGGCTACGTTCAAGAACACAAAGAAACAGGGCTACGTTCAAGAACACAAAGAAACAGGGCTACGTTCAAGAACACAAAGAAACAGGGCTACGTTCAAGAACACAAAGAAACAGGGCTACGTTCAAGAACACAAAGAAACAGGGCTACGTTCAAGAACACAAAGAGACAGGGCTACGTTCAAGAACACAAAGAAACAGGGCTACGTTCAAGAACACAAAGAAACAGGGCTACGTTCAAGAACACAAAGAGACAGGGCTACGTTCAAGAACACAAAGAAACAGGGCTACGTTCAAGAACACAAAGAAACAGGGCTACGTTCAAGAACACAAAGAAACAGGGCTACGTTCAAGAACACAAAGAAACAGGGCTACGTTCAAGAACACAAAGAGACAGGGCTACGTTCAAGAACACAAAGAAACAGGGCTACGTTCAAGAACACAAAGAGACAGGGCTACGTTCAAGAACACAAAGAGACAGGGCTACGTTCAAGAACACAAAGAAACAGGGCTACGTTCAAGAACACAAAGAGACAGGGCTACGTTCAAGAACACAAAGAAACAGGGCTACGTTCAAGAACACAAAGAAACAGGGCTACGTTCAAGAACACAAAGAAACAGGGCTACGTTCAAGAACACAAAGAAACAGGGCTACGTTCAAGAACACAAAGAAACAGGGCTACGTTCAAGAACACAAAGAGACAGGGCTACGTTCAAGAACACAAAGAAACAGGGCTACGTTCAAGAACACAAAGAAACAGGGCTACGTTCAAGAACACAAAGAGACAGGGCTACGTTCAAGAACACAAAGAAACAGGGCTACGTTCAAGAACACAAAGAAACAGGGCTACGTTCAAGAACACAAAGAGACAGGGCTACGTTCAAGAACACAAAGAGACAGGGCTACGTTCAAGAACACAAAGAAACAGGGCTACGTTCAAGAACACAAAGAGACAGGGCTACGTTCAAGAACAGAAAGAGACAGGGCTACGTTCAAGAACACAAAGAAACAGGGCTACGTTCAAGAACACAAAGAAACAGGGCTACGTTCAAGAACACAAAGAAACAGGGCTACGTTCAAGAACACAAAGAAACAGGGCTACGTTCAAGAACACAAAGAGACAGGGCTACGTTCAAGAACACAAAGAAACAGGGCTACGTTCAAGAACACAAAGAAACAGGGCTACGTTCAAGAACACAAAGAGACAGGGCTACGTTCAAGAACACAAAGAGACAGGGCTACGTTCAAGAACACAAAGAAACAGGGCTACGTTCAAGAACACAAAGAAACAGGGCTACGTTCAAGAACACAAAGAAACAGGGCTACGTTCAAGAACACAAAGAAACAGGGCTACGTTCAAGAACACAAAGAAACAGGGCTACGTTCAAGAACACAAAGAAACAGGGCTACGTTCAAGAACACAAAGAAACAGGGCTACGTTCAAGAACACAAAGAAACAGGGCTACGTTCAAGAACACAAAGAGACAGGGCTACGTTCAAGAACACAAAGAAACAGGGCTACGTTCAAGAACACAAAGAAACAGGGCTACGTTCAAGAACACAAAGAGACAGGGCTACGTTCAAGAACACAAAGAGACAGGGCTACGTTCAAGAACACAAAGAAACAGGGCTACGTTCAAGAACACAAAGAGACAGGGCTACGTTCAAGAACACAAAGAGACAGGGCTACGTTCAAGAACACAAAGAAACAGGGCTACGTTCAAGAACACAAAGAAACAGGGCTACGTTCAAGAACACAAAGAAACAGGGCTACGTTCAAGAACACAAAGAGACAGGGCTACGTTCAAGAACACAAAGAAACAGGGCTACGTTCAAGAACACAAAGAAACAGGGCTACGTTCAAGAACACAAAGAGACAGGGCTACGTTCAAGAACACAAAGAGACAGGGCTACGTTCAAGAACACAAAGAAACAGGGCTACGTTCAAGAACACAAAGAGACAGGGCTACGTTCAAGAACACAAAGAAACAGGGCTACGTTCAAGAACACAAAGAAACAGGGCTACGTTCAAGAACACAAAGAAACAGGGCTACGTTCAAGAACACAAAGAAACAGGGCTACGTTCAAGAACACAAAGAAACAGGGCTACGTTCAAGAACACAAAGAAACAGGGCTACGTTCAAGAACACAAAGAGACAGGGCTACGTTCAAGAACACAAAGAAACAGGGCTACATTCAAGAACACAAAGAAACAGGGCTACGTTCAAGAACACAAAGAGACAGGGCTACGTTCAAGAACACAAAGAGACAGGGCTACGTTCAAGAACACAAAGAAACAGGGCTACGTTCAAGAACACAAAGAGACAGGGCTACGTTCAAGAACACAAAGAGACAGGGCTACGTTCAAGAACACAAAGAAACAGGGCTACGTTCAAGAACACAAAGAGACAGGGCTACGTTCAAGAACACAAAGAAACAGGGCTACGTTCAAGAACACAAAGAAACAGGGCTACGTTCAAGAACACAAAGAAACAGGGCTACGTTCAAGAACACAAAGAAACAGGGCTACGTTCAAGAACACAAAGAAACAGGGCTACGTTCAAGAACACAAAGAAACAGGGCTACGTTCAAGAACACAAAGAAACAGGGCTACGTTCAAGAACACAAAGAAACAGGGCTACGTTCAACAACACAAAGAAACAGGGCTACGTTCAACAACACAAAGAAACAGGGCTACGTTCAAGAACACAAAGAAACAGGGCTACGTTCAAGAACACAAAGAAACAGGGCTACGTTCAAGAACACAAAGAAACAGGGCTTCGTTCAAGAACACAAAGAGACAGGGCTACGTTCAAGAACACAAAGAAACAGGGCTACGTTCAAGAACACAAAGAAACAGGGCTACGTTCAAGAACACAAAGAGACAGGGCTACGTTCAAGAACACAAAGAAACAGGGCTACGTTCAAGAACACAAAGAAACAGGGCTACGTTCAAGAACACAAAGAAACAGGGCTACGTTCAAGAACACAAAGAAACAGGGCTACGTTCAAGAACACAAAGAAACAGGGCTACGTTCAAGAACACAAAGAAACAGGGCTACGTTCAAGAACACAAAGAAACAGGGCTACGTTCAAGAACACAAAGAAACAGGGCTACGTTCAACAACACAAAGAAACAGGGCTACGTTCAACAACACAAAGAAACAGGGCTACGTTCAAGAACACAAAGAAACAGGGCTACGTTCAAGAACACAAAGAAACAGGGCTACGTTCAAGAACACAAAGAAACAGGGCTACGTTCAAGAACACAGAGACAGGGCTACGTTCAAGAACACAAAGAAACAGGGCTACGTTCAAGAACACAAAGAAACAGGGCTACGTTCAAGAACACAAAGAGACAGTGCTACGTTCAAGAACACAAAGAGACAGGGCTACGTTCAAGAACACAAAGAGACAGGGCTACGTTCAAGAACACAAAGAAACAGGGCTACGTTCAAGAACACAAAGAAACAGGGCTACGTTCAAGAACACAAAGAAACAGGGCTACGTTCAAGAACACAAAGAAACAGGGCTACGTTCAAGAACACAAAGAGACAGGGCTACGTTCAAGAACACAAAGAAACAGGGCTACGTTCAAGAACACAAAGAAACAGGGCTACGTTCAAGAACACAAAGAGACAGGGCTACGTTCAAGAACACAAAGAGACAGGGCTACGTTCAAGAACACAAAGAAACAGGGCTACGTTCAAGAACACAAAGAGACAGGGCTACGTTCAAGAACACAAAGAAACAGGGCTACGTTCAAGAACACAAAGAAACAGGGCTACGTTCAAGAACACAAAGAAACAGGGCTACGTTCAAGAACACAAAGAAACAGGGCTACGTTCAAGAACACAAAGAAACAGGGCTACGTTCAAGAACACAAAGAAACAGGGCTACGTTCAAGAACACAAAGAGACAGGGCTACGTTCAAGAACACAAAGAAACAGGGCTACATTCAAGAACACAAAGAAACAGGGCTACGTTCAAGAACACAAAGAGACAGGGCTACGTTCAAGAACACAAAGAGACAGGGCTACGTTCAAGAACACAAAGAAACAGGGCTACGTTCAAGAACACAAAGAGACAGGGCTACGTTCAAGAACACAAAGAGACAGGGCTACGTTCAAGAACACAAAGAAACAGGGCTACGTTCAAGAACACAAAGAGACAGGGCTACGTTCAAGAACACAAAGAAACAGGGCTACGTTCAAGAACACAAAGAAACAGGGCTACGTTCAAGAACACAAAGAAACAGGGCTACGTTCAAGAACACAAAGAAACAGGGCTACGTTCAAGAACACAAAGAAACAGGGCTACGTTCAAGAACACAAAGAAACAGGGCTACGTTCAAGAACACAAAGAAACAGGGCTACGTTCAAGAACACAAAGAAACAGGGCTACGTTCAACAACACAAAGAAACAGGGCTACGTTCAACAACACAAAGAAACAGGGCTACGTTCAAGAACACAAAGAAACAGGGCTACGTTCAAGAACACAAAGAAACAGGGCTACGTTCAAGAACACAAAGAAACAGGGCTACGTTCAAGAACACAAAGAGACAGGGCTACGTTCAAGAACACAAAGAAACAGGGCTACGTTCAAGAACACAAAGAAACAGGGCTACGTTCAAGAACACAAAGAGACAGGGCTACGTTCAAGAACACAAAGAAACAGGGCTACGTTCAAGAACACAAAGAAACAGGGCTACGTTCAAGAACACAAAGAAACAGGGCTACGTTCAAGAACACAAAGAAACAGGGCTACGTTCAAGAACACAAAGAAACAGGGCTACGTTCAAGAACACAAAGAAACAGGGCTACGTTCAAGAACACAAAGAAACAGGGCTACGTTCAAGAACACAAAGAAACAGGGCTACGTTCAACAACACAAAGAAACAGGGCTACGTTCAACAACACAAAGAAACAGGGCTACGTTCAAGAACACAAAGAAACAGGGCTACGTTCAAGAACACAAAGAAACAGGGCTACGTTCAAGAACACAAAGAAACAGGGCTACGTTCAAGAACACAGAGACAGGGCTACGTTCAAGAACACAAAGAAACAGGGCTACGTTCAAGAACACAAAGAAACAGGGCTACGTTCAAGAACACAAAGAGACAGGGCTACGTTCAAGAACACAAAGAGACAGGGCTACGTTCAAGAACACAAAGAAACAGGGCTACGTTCAAGAACACAAAGAGACAGGGCTACGTTCAAGAACACAAAGAGACAGGGCTACGTTCAAGAACACAAAGAAACAGGGCTACGTTCAAGAACACAAAGAAACAGGGCTACGTTCAAGAACACAAAGAAACAGGGCTACGTTCAAGAACACAAAGAAACAGGGCTACGTTCAAGAACACAAAGAAACAGGGCTACGTTCAAGAACACAAAGAAACAGGGCTACGTTCAAGAACACAAAGAAACAGGGCTATGTTCAAGAACACAAAGAGACAGGGCTACGTTCAAGAACACAAAGAGACAGGGCTACGTTCAAGAACACAAAGAAACAGGGCTACGTTCAAGAACACAAAGAGACAGGGCTACGTTCAAGAACACAAAGAAACAGGGCTACATTCAAGAACACAAAGAAACAGGGCTACGTTCAAGAACACAAAGAAACAGGGCTACGTTCAAGAACACAAAGAAACAGGGCTACGTTCAAGAACACAAAGAAACAGGGCTACGTTCAAGAACACAAAGAAACAGGGCTACGTTCAAGAACACAAAGAAACAGGGCTACGTTCAAGAACACAAAGAAACAGGGCTACGTTCAAGAACACAAAGAGACAGGGCTACGTTCAAGAACACAAAGAAACAGGGCTACGTTCAAGAACACAAAGAAACAGGGCTATGTTCAAGAACACAAAGAGACAGGGCTACGTTCAAGAACACAAAGAAACAGGGCTACGTTCAAGAACACAAAGAGACAGGGCTACGTTCAAGAACACAAAGAGACAGGGCTACGTTCAAGAACACAAAGAAACAGGGCTACGTTCAAGAACACAAAGAAACAGGGCTACGTTCAAGAACACAAAGAAACAGGGCTACGTTCAAGAACACAAAGAAACAGGGCTACGTTCAAGAACACAAAGAGACAGGGCTACGTTCAAGAACACAAAGAAACAGGGCTACGTTCAAGAACACAAAGAAACAGGGCTACGTTCAAGAACACAAAGAGACAGGGCTACGTTCAAGAACACAAAGAGACAGGGCTACGTTCAAGAACACAAAGAAACAGGGCTACGTTCAAGAACACAAAGAGACAGGGCTACGTTCAAGAACACAAAGAAACAGGGCTACGTTCAAGAACACAAAGAAACAGGGCTACGTTCAAGAACACAAAGAAACAGGGCTACGTTCAAGAACACAAAGAAACAGGGCTACGTTCAAGAACACAAAGAAACAGGGCTACGTTCAAGAACACAAAGAAACAGGGCTACGTTCAAGAACACAAAGAGACAGGGCTACGTTCAAGAACACAAAGAAACAGGGCTACGTTCAAGAACACAAAGAAACAGGGCTACGTTCAAGAACACAAAGAGACAGGGCTACGTTCAAGAACACAAAGAGACAGGGCTACGTTCAAGAACACAAAGAAACAGGGCTACGTTCAAGAACACAAAGAGACAGGGCTACGTTCAAGAACACAAAGAGACAGGGCTACGTTCAAGAACACAAAGAAACAGGGCTACGTTCAAGAACACAAAGAGACAGGGCTACGTTCAAGAACACAAAGAAACAGGGCTACGTTCAAGAACACAAAGAAACAGGGCTACGTTCAAGAACACAAAGAAACAGGGCTACGTTCAAGAACACAAAGAAACAGGGCTACGTTCAAGAACACAAAGAAACAGGGCTACGTTCAAGAACACAAAGAAACAGGGCTACGTTCAAGAACACAAAGAAACAGGGCTACGTTCAAGAACACAAAGAAACAGGGCTACGTTCAACAACACAAAGAAACAGGGCTACGTTCAACAACACAAAGAAACAGGGCTACGTTCAAGAACACAAAGAAACAGGGCTACGTTCAAGAACACAAAGAAACAGGGCTACGTTCAAGAACACAAAGAAACAGGGCTACGTTCAAGAACACAAAGAGACAGGGCTACGTTCAAGAACACAAAGAAACAGGGCTACGTTCAAGAACACAAAGAAACAGGGCTACGTTCAAGAACACAAAGAGACAGGGCTACGTTCAAGAACACAAAGAGACAGGGCTACGTTCAAGAACACAAAGAAACAGGGCTCGTTCAAGAACACAAAGAGACAGGGCTACGTTCAAGAACACAAAGAGACAGGGCTACGTTCAAGAACACAAAGAAACAGGGCTACGTTCAAGAACACAAAGAAACAGGGCTACGTTCAAGAACACAAAGAAACAGGGCTACGTTCAAGAACACAAAGAAACAGGGCTACGTTCAAGAACACAAAGAGACAGGGCTACGTTCAAGAACACAAAGAAACAGGGCTACGTTCAAGAACACAAAGAAACAGGGCTACGTTCAAGAACACAAAGAGACAGGGCTACGTTCAAGAACACAAAGAGACAGGGCTACGTTCAAGAACACAAAGAAACAGGGCTACGTTCAAGAACACAAAGAGACAGGGCTACGTTCAAGAACACAAAGAAACAGGGCTACGTTCAAGAACACAAAGAAACAGGGCTACGTTCAAGAACACAAAGAAACAGGGCTACGTTCAAGAACACAAAGAAACAGGGCTACGTTCAAGAACACAAAGAAACAGGGCTACGTTCAAGAACACAAAGAAACAGGGCTACGTTCAAGAACACAAAGAGACAGGGCTACGTTCAAGAACACAAAGAAACAGGGCTACGTTCAAGAACACAAAGAAACAGGGCTACGTTCAAGAACACAAAGAGACAGGGCTACGTTCAAGAACACAAAGAGACAGGGCTACGTTCAAGAACACAAAGAAACAGGGCTACGTTCAAGAACACAAAGAGACAGGGCTACGTTCAAGAACACAAAGAAACAGGGCTACGTTCAAGAACACAAAGAAACAGGGCTACGTTCAAGAACACAAAGAAACAGGGCTACGTTCAAGAACACAAAGAAACAGGGCTACGTTCAAGAACACAAAGAAACAGGGCTACGTTCAAGAACACAAAGAAACAGGGCTACGTTCAAGAACACAAAGAGACAGGGCTACGTTCAAGAAAACAAAGAAACAGGGCTACGTTCAAGAACACAAAGAAACAGGGCTACGTTCAAGAACACAAAGAGACAGGGCTACGTTCAAGAACACAAAGAAACAGGGCTACGTTCAAGAACACAAAGAAACAGGGCTACGTTCAAGAACACAAAGAGACAGGGCTACGTTCAAGAACACAAAGAGACAGGGCTACGTTCAAGAACACAAAGAAACAGGGCTACGTTCAAGAACACAAAGAGACAGGGCTACGTTCAAGAACACAAAGAGACAGGGCTACGTTCAAGAACACAAAGAAACAGGGCTACGTTCAAGAACACAAAGAAACAGGGCTACGTTCAAGAACACAAAGAAACAGGGCTACGTTCAAGAACACAAAGAAACAGGGCTACGTTCAAGAACACAAAGAGACAGGGCTACGTTCAAGAACACAAAGAAACAGGGCTACGTTCAAGAACACAAAGAAACAGGGCTACGTTCAAGAACACAAAGAGACAGGGCTACGTTCAAGAACACAAAGAGACAGGGCTACGTTCAAGAACACAAAGAAACAGGGCTACGTTCAAGAACACAAAGAGACAGGGCTACGTTCAAGAACACAAAGAAACAGGGCTACGTTCAAGAACACAAAGAAACAGGGCTACGTTCAAGAACACAAAGAAACAGGGCTACGTTCAAGAACACAAAGAAACAGGGCTACGTTCAAGAACACAAAGAAACAGGGCTACGTTCAAGAACACAAAGAAACAGGGCTACGTTCAAGAACACAAAGAGACAGGGCTACGTTCAAGAACACAAAGAAACAGGGCTACGTTCAAGAACACAAAGAAACAGGGCTACGTTCAAGAACACAAAGAGACAGGGCTACGTTCAAGAACACAAAGAGACAGGGCTACGTTCAAGAACACAAAGAAACAGGGCTACGTTCAAGAACACAAAGAGACAGGGCTACGTTCAAGAACACAAAGAGACAGGGCTACGTTCAAGAACACAAAGAAACAGGGCTACGTTCAAGAACACAAAGAGACAGGGCTACGTTCAAGAACACAAAGAAACAGGGCTACGTTCAAGAACACAAAGAAACAGGGCTACGTTCAAGAACACAAAGAAACAGGGCTACGTTCAAGAACACAAAGAAACAGGGCTACGTTCAAGAACACAAAGAAACAGGGCTACGTTCAAGAACACAAAGAAACAGGGCTACGTTCAAGAACACAAAGAGACAGGGCTACGTTCAAGAACACAAAGAAACAGGGCTACGTTCAAGAACACAAAGAAACAGGGCTACGTTCAAGAACACAAAGAGACAGGGCTACGTTCAAGAACACAAAGAGACAGGGCTACGTTCAAGAACACAAAGAAACAGGGCTACGTTCAAGAACACAAAGAGACAGGGCTACGTTCAAGAACACAAAGAAACAGGGCTACGTTCAAGAACACAAAGAAACAGGGCTACGTTCAAGAACACAAAGAAACAGGGCTACGTTCAAGAACACAAAGAAACAGGGCTACGTTCAAGAACACAAAGAAACAGGGCTACATTCAAGAACACAAAGAAACAGGGCTACGTTCAAGAACACAAAGAGACAGGGCTACGTTCAAGAACACAAAGAAACAGGGCTACGTTCAAGAACACAAAGAAACAGGGCTACGTTCAAGAACACAAAGAGACAGGGCTACGTTCAAGAACACAAAGAGACAGGGCTACGTTCAAGAACACAAAGAAACAGGGCTACGTTCAAGAACACAAAGAAACAGGGCTACGTTCAAGAACACAAAGAAACAGGGCTACGTTCAAGAACACAAAGAAACAGGGCTACGTTCAAGAACATAAAGAAACAGGGCTACGTTCAAGAACACAAAGAAACAGGGCTACGTTCAAGAACACAAAGAGACAGGGCTACGTTCAAGAACACAAAGAAACAGGGCTACGTTCAAGAACACAAAGAAACAGGGATACGTTCAAGAACACAAAGAAACAGGGCTACGTTCAAGAACACAAAGAAACAGGGATACATTCAAGAACACAAAGAAATAGGGCTACGTTCAAGAACACAAAGAAACAGGGCTACGTTCAAGAACACAAAGAAACAGGGCTACGTTCAAGAACACAAAGAAACAGGGCTACGTTCAAGAACACAAAGAAACAGGGCTACGTTCAAGAACACAAAGAAACAGGGCTACGTTCAAGAACACAAAGAAACAGGGCTACGTTCAACAACACAAAGAAACAGGGCTACGTTCAAGAACACAAAGAAACAGGGATACGTTCAAGAACACAAAGAAACAGGGCTACGTTCAAGAACACAAAGAAACAGGGATACATTCAAGAACACAAAGAAACAGGGCTACGTTCAAGAACACAAAGAAACAGGGCTACGTTCAAGAACACAAAGAAACAGGGCTACGTTCAAGAACACAAAGAAACAGGGATACGTTCAAGAACACAAAGAAACAGGGCTACGTTCAAGAACACAAAGAAACAGGGCTACGTTCAAGAACACAAAGAAACAGGGCTACATTCAAGAACACAAGGATGACTAAGAAAAATAAATACAGAACCTCTCACCATTACAATAACAGGGGAGGTTAGCATTTTGCGGGGGTATGATATTTGTGCGTCTAACTTTCTCACTCATCATTATTCACAATTCATTCAGGACTATCCGTAATCATGGTAGCATCCACATTAATGTAGAAGTGTTTAGAAACATATTATATTCTTATTTACAATAAAAGTGACTCCAAAATGACACATTACATGATTTATCATTCATTACTCATTTATTATTATTATTATATTATTATTTCTATTGGGCACAAAATAATCTGAAACACAACCAAAGCAAACAGCAAATGCATCCAACAAGTTTATAGAGTCACAAGCTGGATGTAATCATTGTGTTATATGAATATGTGTCAGGCTGACGTGTATGCGGTAACGAAGTCAACCGAGCTACTGGCAGACGTACTTTACTACACAGTATAGAAGGTACAAAACCAAAATACCTCCAAACAGGGAGGAAACAATACTGGTTTAACGACCTCACGAAAAACAATCACACACAAACGACTATGAGAGACAGGGGTATTTAAAGGGAATACAATGTAACATAATAGGAAACAGGTGTAAACAATAAAGACCAAACAAGACAAACACCGAAACATAGATCGGCAGCAGCTAGTACTCCAGGGACGACGAACGCCGAAGCCTGCCCGAGTAAGGAGGAGGAGCAGCCTCGGCTGAATCTGTGACAATATGGGACCAAATCAGTGGAGGCTGCTGAGGGGAGGACGGCTCACAATAATGGCTGGAATGGAGTCAGTGGAGTGGTATGAACCATATGGAAACCACTTCGTTGATGTGTTTGATGCCATTCCATTGACTCCATTCCAGCCATTATTATGAGCTGACCTCCCCTCAGCAGCCTTCACTGAAATACTAAACTTTTGACTACTTTAATACACATAAGTGAATTTATCCCAATACTTTTGGTCCCCTAAAATGGGGGGACTTTGTACAAAAAGCGGTCCTCTGTAGCTCAATTGGTAGAGCACGGCGCTTGTAACGCCAGGGTAGTGGGTTCGATCCCTGGGACCACCCATACGTAAAAATGTATGCACACATGACTGTAAGTCGCTTTGGATAAAAGCGTCTGCTAAATGGCATATTATATTATTGTTATTATAAAAGTGCTGTAATTTTCTAAACAGTTCACATGATATGGATGAAAATCCCCTCAAATTAAAGCTGACAGTCTGCACTCTAACCTCATAGTCATTTCAAATCCAAAGTGCTCTAGTACAGAGCCAAAACAACACAACATGTCCCAATACTGTTGGGGCTCACTGTAGTTAGTTAAATAGCAGACTATCTGCATTCCTTCTCTATTTACTCTCTCTCTCTGTTGGGAAGGGCCCGTCAGGAAGCATTGCACTGTTACTCTACACCTGTTGATTACTCTCTCTCTGTTGGGAAGGGCCCGTCAGGAAGCATTTCACTGTTACTCTACACCTGTTGATTACTCTCTCTCTGTTGGGAAGGGCCCGTCAGGAAGCATTTCACTGTTACTCTACACCTGTTGATTACTCTCTCTCTGTTGGGAAGGGCCCGTCAGGAAGCATTTCACTGTTACTCTACACCTGTTGTTTACCAAGCATGTGACAAATAACATTTGATTTGATTTGAAGCCCCTTAATGCGCTGTCTGTTCAGCCATGCATCCCAAAGCCTAGGACCAAGAGGCATGGAGAGGCAGCCTTTAGTTACTGTGGAGTAGCCTGCCAGAGAACCTGAGGGGGGCTGAAACCTATTTGAAATAGATCTTAAAACACCTTTTTAGCTTTTCTTTTCCTCTGGAGGCTCTTTAGTCTTTCAGTTTTTATGGTTATTCTTTTGTTTTTTATCCTCTGATGTTTGTTGTCTAGTAAATATTTCAGTTTTTATTTGTTTTTTCCTGTGAAGCGCATTGTGTTGCATTCCATGTCTGAAATGTGCTGTAGAAATAAAGCTTGATTTGATTTGGTGTTGAACTGTGGACTTGTGATTACAGGAAGCTCCTCCACACAGGTCAGCTCTGAATATCTTTATCACCAGAATACAGGATATGTGGATAGAAATTGATACATTTTACATCAATGTCATCCAGTCATACCATACGGTCGGTCTATGGCCATCCAGTCATACCATACGGTCGGTCTATGGCCATCCAGTCATACCATAGGGTCGGTCTATGGCCATCCAGTCATACCATAGGGTCGGTCTATGGCCATCCAGTCATACCATAGGGTCGGTCTATGGCCATCCAGTCATACCATAGGGTCGGTCTATGGCCATCCAGTCATACCATACGGTCGGTCTATGGCCATCCAGTGAATAGGGTAGTACCAGTGGATGACCACATGATGGCGCTCTCTACTTACAGATCTAGGGCCTGATTCATTCGGCCACATGCGATAATACACTACTGTGATTGTCATTCAATTATTTTTTTATCAACTTAAATTATATACACCACAAAGTTTATGTTTTTAGAAAATTATATCAAGACGAATAATGTGTCAAAAAATGTGTAGCAATGCGTCCTTAAAAAGCTTGTGGGGCGGCAGGTAGCTTAGTGGTTAAGAGTGTTGTGCCAGTAACCGAAAGGTCGCTGGTTCTAATCCCCGAGCCGACTAGGTGAAAAATCTGTCGATGTGCCCTTGAGCAAGGCACTTAACCCTAATTGCTCCTGTAAGTCGCTCTGGATAAGAGCATCTGCTAAATGTTGTGGAATGTAAGGTGAAGCCACACTAAATCAATAATAAGATGCATGTCAAGTTAGTGAACAATATTTTAGATGTAAATTGCAGAATAATTGACTTCCTGTCTGTGGCCAGGGGCCACCCCAACCCTCTATAGCACGGGTATGACAAAACATTTATTTGTACTGTTCTAATTACGTTGGAAACCAGTTTATAATAGCAATAAGGCACCTTGGGGCTTTGTGGTATATGGCCAATATACCACGGCTAAGGGCTGTGTCCAGGTACTCCGCGTTGCGTCGTACTTAAGAACAGCCCTTAGCCGTGGTATATTGCCCATATACCACACCCCCTCAGGCCTTATTGCTTAAATATATGCAACGATTTTTCCACCAACATTTTTCTGTGCCAATGCACCACACAACCAATAAGCAAAGCATATCTGTATACCGATTACCGACTTCGAGTGCTTATCATGGTTTTCGTTTTCAACACCATAATCAAGAAGAGTATGCAGTGGCCATTTTAGCATGTACATCTTGGTGGGGCAACTGGGAACTCGGAGGTCGAATCATGACTTCAGTGATCTTCAGGTCGGAGCTCTAGAAAGAGGCCAGAGTTCCCGACTTGGATTTCCGAGTTGGATGACCGTTTATTTTCCAGGTCGGAGCTAGTTTTTTTCAGAGTTCCCAGTTGTCTTGAACTCACTGAAGTCTGATATTTCCCAGTTCCGAGTTTCCAGCTGTTTTGAACGTGGCAGAAGTCATGCTGGATTGACAGCATCGCCAATGTTGAACGTTTATCTTTTTAAGCTTGGAAAGGAGACCCTTAAACCCAGACTTGGACCACACACCCACTCCACTGAACAGCAGGCTAGTTATTGTTTTGCAACGCTTGCAGTTAGCCACTGATTCCTTCCAAACCACTCATTGTTGAATTTGCGATTTCCAACTTGTTGTGTAATGTTTATGTCCAATGGCCGATGAGCACCGGTACGTTTTATCTATAATTTCTCTTCATATGACAAGGATTGAAAAGGATTTGCCAGTAGATTGTCGACTTGATCCC
This sequence comes from Coregonus lavaretus, assembly GCF_964263955.1. Classification (NCBI taxonomy): domain Eukaryota; kingdom Metazoa; phylum Chordata; class Actinopteri; order Salmoniformes; family Salmonidae; genus Coregonus; species Coregonus lavaretus. The sequence goes on from NC_140004.1 coordinate 49,361,500, forward strand.
TGATGATGACTGCTCGTCTAGCTTGCTAGCTAAGATTTTGAAAGTATGATGTTGACATGATCAGTCCAATCAAAGCTACTGTAGATATAACGTGATTTGACGTCATTTTATCTGTGACCAATGACCTTGAGCCTTCTTGGATGGGCACTTCTAATGTAACTCTATGGCAGCACCCAAGGGGCTTGAATTTTCAAGCTCTCCCCGTAGATTTAGCGGTGATGTGGTGTCCCCATGAGTGACAGAACACTGAGCCAATCACGGCGCAACTAGAGAACATTACCAACCCCTACGCTCCGTATTTTCACACACAATACACAATGAGATGGTGTTATAAAGGGAATACAATAAAACATAATAGGAAACAGGTGTAAACAATAAAGACCAAACAAGACAAACACCGAAACATAGATCGGTAGCAGCTAGTACTCCGGTGACGACGAACGCCGAAGCCTGCCCGAGCAAGGAGGAGGAGCAGCCTCGGCTGAATCCGTGACAAACACGAGCAATGGACATTAGACCGGTGGAAATTTGTCCTTTGGTCTTGAGTCCAAATTGAAGATTTTTGGGTTCCAACCGCCGTGTCTTTGTGAGACGCGGTGTGGGTGAATGGATGATCGCCGCATGTGTAGTTCCCACCGTAAAGCATGGAGGAGGAGGTGTTATTGTGTGGGGGTGCTTTGCTGGTGACACTGTCTGTGATTTATTTAGAATTCAAGGCACACTTAACCAGCATGGCTACCACAGCATTCTGCAGCGATACACCATCCCATCTGGTTTGGGCTTAGTGGGACTATCATTTGTTTTTCAACAGGACATTGACCCAACACACCTCCAGGCTGTGTAAGGGCTATTTTACCAAGAAGGAGAGTGATGGAGTGCTGCATCAGATGCCCTGGCCTCCACAATCCCCCGACCTCAACCCAATTGAGATGGTTTGGGATGAGTCGGACGGCAGAGTGAAGGAAAAGCAGCCATCAAGTACTCAGCATATGTGGGAACTCCTTCAAGACTGTTGGAAAAGCATTCCAGGTTGCAAAGGGTGTCTATTTGACGAATCTCAAATATATTTAGATTTGTTTAACACCTTTTTGGTTACAACATGATTCCATATGTGTTATTTCATTTACATTTTAGTCATTTAGCAGACGCTCTTATCCAGAGCAATTTACAGTTAGTGAATACATTATATATTTTTTTTTTATACTGGCCCCCCATGGGAATCAAACCCACAACCCTGGCGTTGCAAACACCATGCTCTATCAACTGAGCTACATCCCTGCCGGCCATTCCCTCCCCTACCCTGGGCCAATTGTGCGCCGCCCATGAGTCTCCCGGTCGCAGCCGGCTGCGACAGAGCCTGGATTCGAACCAGGATCTCTAGTGGCACAGTTAGCACTGCGATGCAGTGCCTTAGACCACTGCGCCACTCAGGAGTATTTCATTGTTCTGATGTCTTCACTATTATTCTACAATGTAGAAAATAGTTTAAAAAAAGAAAAAACCTTGAAAGAGTAGGTGTGTCCAAACCTTTGACTGGTACTGTATATATATATATATTTATTAAGGTAAACAGGTGGGGCTCTCCCTAACTGACGGGTCGCCACTGAGAGTACGTCAATCTCAACTAAATACAGCCCTCCCTCCTCTGCATCCGAATGTCATTAAACCTTTTGGTGTTTTGTAACAGATTCTTTCCAATAATCGAATGGCCATTAGTTTGGATGATGGAGTATTAGAGTGGATGAACATGCAGGTGGCCTACAGGAGACATAAGTAGCCTTAACAGATTAAACATTGTGGCTGGTTGTGTTTATGCCACACATAAAAGGTAGTACATTTTAAAAGTTAAAAGCTTTCCTGAATACCTGCTGGGAGCTTAGGGCAGAGTGATGAATGCAACAGACATCAGTATTAGAAGTAAAGCTGCAGGCAGACTGGTCTGCTAGTGTGCCTTTCTATAGACCCACTGGTCTTTCTATAGACCCACAACTGATCCAAATGGAATGAAACATTGAAATAACAGCGTTTTGCGTCACTATTCGAGTAACATTTTCACTGCAGTTTACAGACAAGAGTAGAATTCTACTCACTTGAAAACAATAATGCAATTATTCATTAGACTGTGGTGGTACTTGTAGACTTGTCTAGGTAGGATAATTAGGCAACACTTCATTTTACGGTGTCCTTATTACAGTGTAATTACACACTGTAACAAGTATTGTAATTCATTGTAATAATGTATAGGTACACTGTAATAACAACATATAACTGCAGTCTATAATTACAGACCAATTGTGTAAAGTACTTAACTAAAAATACATTAAAGTACTACTTATGTAGTTTTTTGGGATATCTGTACTTTACTATTTATATTTTTGACAACATTTACTTTTACTTCACTACATTCCTAAAGAAAATAATGTACTTTTTACTCCATACATTTCCCCTGACACCCAAAAGTACTTGTTACATTTTGAATGCTTAACAGGACAGGAAAATGGTCCAATTCACAGACTTATCAAGAGAACATCCTTGGTCATCCCTACTGCCTCACTAAACACACACGCTTCATTTGTAAATGATGTCTGAGTGATGGAGTGTGCCCCTGGCTATCTGTAAATGATGCCTGGGTGTTGGAGTGTTCCCCTGGCTATCTGTAAATGATGTCTGAGTGATGGAGTATGACCCTGGCTATCTGTAAATGATGTCTGAGTGATGGAGTGTGCCCCTGGCTATCTGTAAATGATGTCTGAGTATTGGAGTGTGACCCTGGCTATCTGTAAATGATGTCTGAGTGATGGAGTGTTCCCCTGGCTATCTGTAAATGATGTCTGAGTATTGGAGTGTGACCCTGGCTATCTGTAAATGATGTCTGAGTGATGGAGTGTTCCCCTGGCTATCTGTAAATGATGTCTGAGTGTTGGAGTGTGCCCCTGGCTATCTGTAAATGATGTCTGAGTGATGGAGTGTGCCCCTGGCTATCTGTAAATGATGTCTGAGTGTTGGAGTGTTCCCCTGGCTATCTGTAAATGATGTCTGAGTGATGGAGTGTGCCCCTGGCTATCTGTAAATGATGTCTGAGTGTTGGAGTGTTCCCCTGGCTATCTGTAAATGATGTCTGAGTGTTGGAGTGTTCCCCTGGCTATCTGTAAATGATGTCTGAGTGATGGAGTGTGCCCCTGGCTATCTGTAAATTATGCCTGAGTGATGGAGTGTTCCCCTGGCTATCTGTAAATGATGCCTGAGTGTTAGAGTGTGCCCCTGGCTATCTGTAAATGATGTCTGAGTGTTGGAGTGTGCCCCTGGCTATCTGTAAATGATGTCTGAATGTTGGAGTGTTCCCCTGGCTATCTGTAAATGATGTCTGAGTATTGGAGTGTGACCCTGGCTATCTGTAAATGATACCTGAGTGTTGGAGTGGGTACCCTGGCTATCTGTAAATGATGTCTGAGTGTTGGAGTGTTCCCCTGGCTATCTGTAAATGATGTCTGAGTGATGGAGTGTCCCCCTGGGTATCTGTAAATGATGTCTGAGTGTTGGAGTGTTCCCCTGGCTATCTGTAAATGATGCCTGAGTGTTGGAGTGTTCCCCTGGCTATCTAATTTGAAATGATTTATACTTTTACTTTTGATACTTAAGTATATTTTAGCAATTGCATTTAATTGTGATGCTTAAGTATATTTTAAACCAAATACTTTTAGACTTTTACTGAAGTAGTATTTTACTGGGTGACTTTCACTTTTACTTGAGTTATTTTCTAGGTATCTTTACTTTTACTCAAGTATGACAATTGGGTACTTTTTCCACCACTGGTAACAACGAATGCTTGTTACCATGCTTGTTACAAATGTTAAAGTTTCTGATAGCATCCCAACTCACCATATTGGTCAGTGCTATCTGGGATCCTAGGGACATCTTTACCCTAACCCTAACCTTAACCCCTACCCTTACCCTAACCTTAACCATAACCCTTACCTAACCCTAACCCTTAACCCTTACCTTAACCACATAGAGTCGATGTCCGTGCCACCAAGGAAATCTAATTAGCATAATAAAAAGATCTCCCAGAAAATCTGCCAGTTTAAGCTGTTTTTTTTGCATTGGCTGCATCTCAAGCCACCGCATCCTATGATGTTGCACTTCTGTATTTGCGGTGAAAGGTGACAGAGCTAGAGAGGTGTTTGTCAGACCATGAGACATCCCATGGTCGTCCAGTACATCTCACAAAATCGTCTGTAGCGTCCGAACAAACTACAAACTAATATGACCCCTTTATGGAAAGACGAGACACTCACGAACACGATGGTCTCTGTTTTGCTCTATGATCCAAACATCTTGGGACTTGTGTGAAGTCGGTACAGCAGATCCTCCAACTTCTCTCAAATAAGGGACAGACAATTCAGAAAAAACCTCCTTGAGATTTTTTTGGGGGGGAATATCTCTTGTTCTATGTAGTACATTTGTTCTTCAATTATTTGTATGGGCTAATAGCAGCATCCCCAAACATTAAAAAAAAAAAGTTTTTTGATACTTCAAGGGGTCTTAAAATTACTAAATAAAATAGCTAAACTAGGTATGACCTTCTTTAAAAAATGCCATAGTAGAACCCCTCCCCCATCTTAGACAGGGCTGTTAACCATTTTAAATTTCAACTTCAATTGGTTGGCCCAGGGATCCTGGATAGCACGTACCACACCATATTTTAGCCACAAACTATGTGATAAGCAATCTTTCCATGCAATCTGTTGAGTTTTTTGGGATTAGGTAGCACGCTAGGTAGCTGGCTAGTTTTATAATCTTGACTAGCTAGCTGGCTACCTAAAGCTGGCAATTATGCTTTGGTCGCTACTCGCTAGCTAACTAGCTAGCTAACGTTAGCTGGGCTTGATGGTCTTATCTTTCCTGAACCTTGTTCTCAGGGTATCGGTACCCCAAGGATATTACGTGAGACACACCCAGCATGTTAACGTTAGCAAGCTAGCTACTTGTGTCAACACACTGAGTAACGTTAGTTCCTTTTCAGTGTAGCTAAACACTAGCTAACTTAACAGTGTTAGCAAGCAGTATTACTGCTAGTGGGATAACACAACAACTAGCTGGGTAGCTAGGTAGGCTACAGAAATCAGGATGAAGATAACTAGGGGTAATAGTGTCTATGCTAAATTGTCATATATTCTTCTTCTCTACCACAGATTCCTACAAGGTCTCAGACTCCAGAATAGGAAAATGCTTTACAAGAAAGAAACCGATAAAAACAGAGACAGTTGTCGATCTCCATTTTGTAATGTTAAAAAGGGAAGAAAAATGCAGTCCTGTTTTTCTAAATGAGCTATCTAGTGTTTCTCAACTCCAGTCCTCCGGTACTGAAGCCCCGGACAAACAAACCTGATTCAGCTAGTCAACTAATCATCAAGCCCTCTATGAGTTGAATTAGGTTTCTTTGTCCAGGGCTACAACAAACATGTGTACTGTTGGGGATACTGGAGGGATACTCCAGGACTGGAGTCGAGAAACGATGATCTAAGCTACTCACCTGTAGGCTACAGATTTACGTTATTGAGTATCTTTATTTAATTAATCAATTTATTAACAATACAAATCCTTATTATTTTATAAGAAATCAAAGGTATTTTTTACATGTTGTAATAAAGTTGACTAAAGTAGAAGCTCATATTTCGTTAGTAGGTATTTTCAATTGGTAATGAGTAATAAGTAATTACATAGAAATACACTTAAGTTTAACTAGCTAAATCCTGTGTAACACCCTGGATGACTGACAGGGGGTGCTGTATCGACACAGCCATCTTGGTATATACAGTTGAAGTCGGAAGTTTACATACACTTAGGTTGGAGTCATTAAAACTTGTTTTTCAACCACTCCACAAATTTCTTGTTAACCAACTGTAGTTTTGGCAAGTCGGTTAGGACATCTACTTTGTGCATGACACAAGTAATTTTTCCAACAATTGTTTACAGACAGATTATTTCACTTAAAATTCACTGTATCACAATTCCAGTGGATCAGAAGTTTACATACACAAAATTGACTGTGCCTTTAAACAGCTTGGAAAATTCCAGAAAATGATGTCATGGCTTTAGAAGCTTCTGATAGGCTAATTGACATCATTTGAGTCAATTGGAGGTGTACCTGTGGATGTATTTCAAGGCCTATCTTCAAACTCAGTGCCTCTTTGCTTGACATCTTGGGAAAATCAAAATCAAAAGAAATCAGCCAAGACCTCAGAAAAAAATGGTAGACCTCTACAAGTCTGGTTGATCCTTGGGAGCAATTTCCAAACGCCTGAAGGTACCACGTTCATCTGTACAAACAATAGTACGCAAGTATAAACACCATGGGACCACGCAGCCATCATACCGCTCAGGAAGGAGACTTGTTCTGTCTCCTAGAGATGAACGTGCAGCAAAGGACCTTGTGAAGATGCTGGAGGAAACAGGTACAAAAGTATCTATAGCCACATTAAAACGAGTCCTATATCGACATAACCTGAAAGGCTGCTCAGCAAGGAAGAAGCCACTGCTCCAAAACCACCATAAAAAAGCCAGACTACGGTTTGCAACTGCACATGGGGACAAAGGTCGTACTATTTGGAGAAATGTCCTCTGGTCTGATGAAACAAAAATATAACTGTTTGGCCATAATGACCATCGTTATGTTTGGAGGAAAAAGGGGGTAGCTTGCAAGCCGAAGAACACCATCACAACCGTGAAGCACAGGGGGTGGCAGCATCATGCTGTGGGGGTGCTTTGCTGCAGGAGGGACTGGTGCACTTCACAAAATAGATGGCATCATGAGGAAGGAAAATTATGTGGATATATTGAAGCAACATCTCAAGACATCAGTCAGGAAGTTAAGGCCTGGTCGCAAATGGGTCTTCCAAATGGACAATGGCCCCAAGCATACTTCCAAAGTTGTGGCAAATTGGCTTAAGGTCAACAAAGTCAAGGTATTGGAGTGGCCATCTCAAAGCCCTGACCTCAATCCTATAGAAAATGTGTGGGCAGAACTGAAAAGGTGTGTGCGAGCAAGGAGGCCTACAAACCTGACTCAGTTACACCAGCTCTGTCAGGAGGAATGGGCCAAAATTCACCCAACTTATTGTGGGAAGCTTGTGGAAGGCTACCCAAAACATTTAACCCAAGTTAAACAATTTAAAGGCAATGCTACCAAATACTAATTGAGTGAATGTAAACTTCTGACCCACTGGGAATGTGATGAAAGAAATAAAAGCTGAAATAAATCATTCTCTCTACTATTATTCTGACATTTCACATTCTTAAAATAAAGTGGTGATCCTAACTGACCTAAGACAGGGAATTTTTACTAGGATTAAATGTCAGGAATTGTGAAAAACTGAGTTTAAATGTATTTGGCTAAGGTGTATGTAAACTTCTGACTTCAACTGTAACAAATGTTTTTTTGACACATTGATTCTATTACAGACACCTTAATGCATTTTAAACTATATTATTTTAAACTATTGTTTAAACTATATAATGTGACTTAAAAATTGAAAAAATATATAAAAACATTTTCCTTATTTTTGTTTTTGAGAGTATTAATGTTACTGTCCCCACTACAACAGAAAATACCTAAATACATGTAATTTTGTCCTTGAAACATGTTATTGAAATACTGTAGAATTCCTATGGAGGGCTGCTCCTACTGGGGAGTGGCAATATGGCCGACCGGTGGCTTCAAAGCCTCTCATTGGCCAATACATAGCATCAGCAATCCAGGGTTTATATACATCAATTTCTTGCCAACCAATAGAATGTTATATATACAGTGCATTCGGAAAGTGTTCAGACCCCTTGACTTTTTCCAATTTCTTTACGTTACAGCCTTATTCTAAAATGGATTACATAGTTTTTTCCCCTCATCAATCTACACACAATACCAAATAATGAAAAAGAAAAAACGTTTTTTTAAAAAAAATGTTTGCACATTTATTCAAAATAAAACACTGAAATATCAAATTTACATAAGTATTCAGACCCTTTACTCAGTACTTTGTTGAAGCACCTTTGACAGCGATTACAGCCTCGAGTCTTCTTGGGTATGATGCTACAATCTTGGCACACCTGTATTTGGGGAGTTTTGTCGTGTATTGGGATTATGTTGTTGTTAAATGTTTTTAAGTGGAACTGAAAGAATGTTGATTTTAGTATCAAGAGGGAATGTTTTAGTGTAACGCCACATACAACAGACAGGAAGAGTGTTGTAGACAGGGGAGACTGGTGATTGGCCAGAAGAGGGAGCCACCCATCTTTTTGCATTGTTTATAAATAGGGGCTAGACACAGAAAGGGCAGAGCAGCCATTAGAATTGGAGGACACTGCTCTCCAGACCTCGCGAGTCTGTAAACTTATGCTGTAAGCTTGTGATAATGAATAAAGACTTCTAATCAAGGTACAGCTTAAGCGGACTTCTTTGTTTGACAGCAATAGCCACCGGCAGCCGACGCGACACGACAGTTTCTCCCATTCTTCTCTGCAGATCCTCTCAAGCTCTGTCAGGTTGGATGGGGAGCGTCGCTGCACAGCTATTTTCAGGTCTCTCCAGAGATGTTAGATTGGGTTCAAGTCCGGGCTCTGGCTGGGCCACTCAAGGACATTCAGAGACTTGTCCCCAAACCACTTCTGCGTTGTCATGGCTGTGTGCTTAGGGTCGTTGTCCTGTTGGAAGTTGAACCTTCGCCCCAGTCTGAGGTCCTGAGCGCTCTGGAGCAGATTTTCATCAAGGATCGCTCTGTACTTTGCTCCGTTCATCTTTCCCTCGATCCTGACTTATCTTCCAGTCCCTGCCGCTGAAAAACATCCCCACAGCGTGATGCTGCCAACACCATGCTTCGCCGTAGGGATGGTACCAGGTTTCCTACAGACGTGACGCTTGGCATTCAGGCCAAAGAGTTCAATCGTGTTTTCATCAGACCAGAGAATCTTGGTTCTCATGGTCTGAGAGTCTTTAGGTGCCTTTTGGCAAACTCCAAGCGGGCTGTCATGTGCCTTTTACTGAGGAGTGGCTTCCGTCTGACCACTCTACCATAAAGGCCTGATTGGTGGAGTGATGCAGAGATGATTGTCCTTCTGGGAGCTTCTCCCATCTCCACAGAGGAACTCTGGAGCTCTGTCAGAGTGACCATCGGGTTCTTGGTCACCTCCCTGACCAAGGCCCATCTCCCCCGATTGCTCAGTATGGTCTGGCGGCCAGCTCTAGGAAGAGTCTTGGTGGTTTCAAACTTCTTCCATTTCAGAATGATGGAGGCCACTGTGTTCTTGGGGACCTTCCATGCTGCAGAAATGTTTTGGTACCCTTCCCCAGATCTGTACCTCGACACAATCCTATCTCGGAGCTCTACGGACAATTCCTTTGACCACATGGTTTGGTTTTTGCTCTGACATGCACTGTCAACTGTGTGACTTTATATAGACACGTGGGTGCCTTTCCAAATCATGTCTAATCAATTGAATTTACCACAGGTGGACTCCAATCAAGTTGGAGAAACATCTCAAGGATGATCAATGGAAACAGGATGCACCTGAGCTCAATTTCGAGTCTCATGGCAAAGGGTCTGAATACTTATTTAAAGAAGGTATTACTGTTTTTTCTTTATTTTTAATACATTTGCAAAAATTTCTACAAACCTGTTTTTGCTTTTTCATTATGGGGTATTGTGTGTAGATTGCTGAGGATTTGTTTTTATTGAATCCATTTTAGAATAAGGCTGTAACGTAACAAAATGTGGAAAAAGTCAAGGGGTCTGAATACTTTCTGAAGGCACTGTATACTTTATCACTTTAATCCGGACACTAATAAGAAATCCCGCTATGCCCTCCGACGAACCATCAAACAGGCAAAGAGTCAATACAGGACTAAGATTGAATCCTCCTACACCGGCTCTGACGCTCGTCGGATGTGGCAGGGCTTGTGGATGTAGCTGCCCGGTGATGTGAGCCTACCAGACGGGCTAAATGCCTTTTATGCTCGCTTCGAGGCAAGTAACACTGAAGCATGCATGAGAGCACCAGCTGTTCCGGACGACTGTATGATCACACTCTCCGTAGCAAGACCATTAAACAGGTCAACATTCACAAGGCCGCGAGGCCAGACAGAGTACCGGGACGTGTACTCAGAGTATGCGCGGATCAACTGGCAAGTGCCTTCATTGACATTTTCAACCTCTCCCTGACCAAGTCTGTAATACTTACATGTTTCAAGCAGAAAACCACAGACAACCATAGTCTCTGTGCCCAAGAAAGCGAAGGTAACCTGCCTAAATGACTACCGCCCCGTAGCACTCACGTCGGTAGCCATGAAGTGCTTTGAAAGGCTGGTCATGGCTCACATCAACACCATCATATCCAGAGCGACTTACAGTTAGTGAGTGCATACATAATTTTTTTATTTTTCATACTGGCCCGCCGTGGGAAATGAACGCACAACCCTGGCGTTGCAAACGACATGCTCTACCAACTGAGCTACATCCCTGCCGGCCATTCCCTCCCCTACCCTGGGCCAATTGTGCGCTGCCCCATGGGTCTCCCGGTCGCGGCCGGCTACGACAGAGCCTGGATTCGAACCAGGATCTCTAGTGGCACAGCTAGCACTGCGATGTAGTGCCTTAGACCAGACCAACAGATCCACAGATGAGGCAAACTCAATCACACTCCACACTGCCCTTTCCCACCTGGACAAAATAAACACCTACGTGAGAATGCTATTCATTGACTACAGCTCAATGAAAGCTAATCACTAAGCTAAGGACCCTGGGACTAAACACCTCCCTCTGCAACTAGATCCTGGCCTTCCTGACGGGCCGCCCCCAGGTGGTAAGGGTAGGTAACAACACATCTGCCACGCTGATCCTCAACACGGGGGCCCCTCAGGGGTGCGTGCTCAGTCCCCTCCTGTACTCCCTGTTTACCCACGACTGCGTGGCCAAGCACGACTCCAACACCATCATTAAGTTTGCTGACGACACAACAGTGGTAGGCCTGATCTCCGACAACGACGAAACAGCCTATAGGGATGAGGTCAGAGACCTGGCAGTGTGGTGCCCGGACAACAACCTCTCCCTCAACGTGAGCAAGACAAAGGAACACGCCCCCATTCTCATCGACGGGGCTGTAGTGGAACAGGTTGAGAGCTTCAAGTTTCTTGGTGTCCATATCACCAACAAACTATCAAGGTCCAAACACACCAAGACAGTCGTGAAGAGGGCACGACAAAGCCTATTCCCCCTCGGAGACTGAAAAGATTTGGCATGGGTCCTCAGATCCTCAAAAAGTTATACTGCTGCACCATCGAGAGCATCCTGACCAGTTGCATCACCGCCTGGTATGGCAACTGCTCTGCATCTGACTGTAAGGCGCTACAGAGAGTGGTGCGTACGGCCCAGTACATCACTGTGGCCAAGCTTCCTGCCATCCAGGACATCTATACTAGGAGTTGTCAGAGGAAGGTCTCCCAGTCACCCTAGTAATAAACTGTTCTCTCTGCTACCGCACGGCAAGCGGTACCAGAGCGCCAAGTCTAGATCCAAAAGGCTCCTTAACAACTTCTACCCCCAAGCCATAAGACTACTGAACAATTAATAAAATGGCAACCTGGACTATTTGCATTGACACTGCTGCTACTCACTGTTTATTATCTATGCATAGTCACTTTACCCCTACATATTACGTCGACTAACCTGTACCCCCCCCCACATATTGAGTCGGTACCGGTAACCCTGTATATAGCCTTGTTATTGTTATTTTATTGTGTTACTTTTTTTCACTTTTTTTTCTCACTTTAGTTTATTCAGTAAATATTTTCTTAACTCTATTTTCTTAAAACTGCATTGTTGGTTAAGGGCTTGTAAGTAAGCATTTCATGGTTGTATTCGGTGCATGTGACAAATACAATTAGATTTGTTTATTATTCATGCATAGTCACTTTACCCCTAATTACCTCACTAACCTATGCCCCTGCACATTGACTCGGTACCGGTACCCCCTGTAAACAGCACTGTCTCCCCCCCTCTACTCCTCCAAACCCCTCCACCAGAGATCTGTATATAATTACGAGATGCCTTCGCCCTAACAATGGAGTCGTTGTCCTAAAGGCGAAAAAGCTTAGGTGCAAAATAAACCCATAGAAACGCATTGGGATTATCTTGGACATATTTTGGCGAGAGTGAAAGCACTCGCTTTGCTTTTTCCTCTCTGCCTCCATCCGGATCCCATGAGGCTTAGCGTTGTCCCGGGCTGCCTCTGCGCATGTGCAGCACGCTGCAGAAGGGCAACTACACAGGAGAGAGATAAGACCGGACCAGACTGCACGGAAAGTGTGCTCACAGACGAAATGTGGTTTTAATTCAACTAAAAGTTATTATTCTTTTCTAGTTGTTATCATGAAATGTGGTGATAAGAAGAGTGTGGTAACACAGTAGATTTGGGATTTAAAATCAAGAAAAGACCTGAAACAAGTAGCCTAGTTTAAAAAAAGGAGTACGTCTGCTTGCGAAACACTTGTGGCTTTTTGGCTTGCACTTGGGAAGCGGTGAGTTATTTAAATAATCAGATATACGTTACTGTAGCTTTTAATAGTATTGTTCGTTTTAGATGTATTTTGGAGCCTAATTAGCCCATTGTTGTTGCCCACTGGGCACAGAAGTGAATTTAATGTCTATTCCACTTTGGTTCAACGTACTTTCATTGAAATGACGTGGAAACAACGTTGATTCAACCAGTTGGTGGGTTGTTGGGTTCTTGCAGCAAAACGTGTTTGCAACTGATTATGTTAGAAATGAAAATGCTCACACGAATAGTAGTTAATTAGATGTGGTTTGCCTGTTCTGCACATCGCTGTTATTTTCACAGTATTGTTAAAGCTACTTTATAAGTCTTTCATCTGTATATATATACTATTTTTTTTTTTTGGGACATGGATACGTAACGTAACACACTTTCTGTGGTGAAGTGGACTTTCATTCCAACGTGGCCCTTTGGTATTATAGACTGCACCAGCCATACATCTGGCATTTATTGAACATTTGTTGAAAATGAACACATTTTGTTGCATCTGATGCAAGTGAAACAATGTGTCAATAAGTCAAACTGGTTGATTGTTTGTATGGAGGCTATGACATGACGTTATATCAGACAGGACAGTATGTGCCATGATCCATTCATGCTGAGCTCCCTTCTCTTATATTGAGGCGGTGTTGAATTTGCTAGCAACAACATGAGTATTCATCAGTCGATTCTTGTAAAAATATAAATTCTGAAAACGCTTACCTGTACCTATGTTTGGCCTGTACCACTGCGGTCCTTCCGCGGGGTGCTGAAATTCATACTTTTAATAAAAACTTTTATCGAATACAACCACTGAAGGACCGCAGTTGTCAGGACAAACATGTGCAGGCAGCTAAGCGTTTTCAGAATGGACATTTCTACAAGAGTCGACTGATGGTGACTCAATGTTGTTGCTAGTAAATCCTGAGCGAGTTAAACAAGGTTCCCTTCAGGAGTTTAACTTTCCAAAAGGGATCTGGTCCAAAGTGCAACTACAGTGGGACTTAACCTGTTGCTTTCTGTCACCCACCCACGGTTCACACTCTACATAACAGTGTAGTTATTCATGTGTCATTATTCCTAACAGTACAGTGTAATAACTAGGCCTAGTACTGTTACTTACAGGGTTTAGGATTAGGCCTACAGTACCGTGTAATACCAATGTTACAGTGAACTCGCAGAAATAATGACCCAGTACCAAGAACACTGGAATGTAAAGTGTTTAATACCCACCCCTGTTAGACAGTCTCTCTTCCAACTCCCGTAGCTTTATGGAACAGCTGCCAATCATACTCAACAAGTTGGACCTTAGTGGGTGGTTATAATGCTACATTTAACATGTTGGACCTTAACCTGGGTGGTTATAATGCTACATTTAACATGTTGGACCTTAAACTGGGTGGTTATAATGTTACATTTAACATGTTGGACTTTAAACTGGGTGGTTATAATGCTACATTTAACATGTTGGACTTTAAACTGGGTGGTTATAATGCTACATTTAACATGTTGGACTTTAAACTGGGTGGTTATAATGCTACATTTAACATGTTGGACTTTAAACTGGGTGGTTATAATGCTACATTTAACATGTTGGACTTTAAACTGGGTGGTTATAATGCTACATTTAACATGTTGGACTTTAAACTGGGTGGTTATAATGCTACATTTAACATGTTGGACTTTGTTTTAGAAACATTACATAGCATGCTCATCAGTGTAATGCTACATTTAACATGTTGGACTTTAAACAGGGTGGTTATAATGCTACATTTAACATGTTGGACTTTAAACTGGGTGGTTATAATGCTACATTTAACATGTTGGACTTTGTTTTAGAAACATTACATAGCATGCTCATCAGTGTAATGCTACATTTAACATGTTGGACTTTAAACAGGGTGGTTATAATGCTACATTTAACATGTTGGACTTTAAACTGGGTGGTTATAATGCTACATTTAACATGTTGGACTTTAAACTGGGTGGTTATAATGCTACATTTAACATGTTGGACTTTAAACTGGGTGGTTATAATGCTACATTTAACATGTTGGACTTTAAACTGGGTGGTTATAATGCTACATTTAACATGTTGGACTTTAAACTGGGTGGTTATAATGCTACATTTAACATGTTGGACTTTAAACTGGGTGGTTATCAGGGCATATCATTTACTTTTTCGTATACCAGCCACTGAGATTTTTTACCAGCCAAAATATTTTTTGGGCACTAAAATGACACCAACAAAACACAAAAACACTGATGAGCATGCTGTGTAATGTTTCTAAAACATTTTTTTTATTACTATTAAGAAGTAATGTGGTATATTGTTTAATTTCATTTTTTGTGACTTGAGTCTTTTAACCCAAATATCACGGAGACAAAAAATTTCACCTGCCTCTTTAAGGGCGGGAGGTTACCGTGGTAACGACACTGGAGTCATGTTTGTGCCTGTGAGATTGAGTCCGATTAGTACAAGCGTTGTTTTCTCTTAACTGGCAGTTGAAACTCAAACATAGAAAAACAAACTAGCCTGTGAACAAAACAATGTAAATAGCCAAGAACGTTTAAAGTAAATTAGATCAACTTTTATGCCTGTGCACAGCCCTTTAAAAATGAATCTTTCACTCAGCTCTTCACATGAGCACAGCCCCCAGCCTGACAGCGTTGCAGCCAGGGTTGCCAGGTCTAGGTAAATTTAAAAAAATAAGATGTAAGCTAAGAAGCTAAATTCGGTTTTCCATTAAAATGATAATTATTGTGAGTTTAAGAATATGTCACAAGAGAAAAGATAAATCGCCCTTATTAAACTCTCCAGATCATTTTCCATCAATGGATGTCGATTTAACTTGTTTTGACTGCTATGAGTAAGCAATAAGGCCCGAGGAGGTGTGGGAGATGGCCAATATACCACGGCTAAGGGCTGTTCTTAAGACATAGCCCTGAGGGGCCTTATTGCTGTTATAAACTGGTTACCAAGTAATTATATCAGTAAAAAGTATGTTTTTGTCATTCCCATGGTACACGTCTGATATACCATGGCTGTCAGCCAATCAGCATTCAGGGTTCAAACCACCCAGTTTATAATTGTAAATAAATCCTGTTTGTGTTTGTGCATAGCTATACAGTGGGGAGAACAAGTATTTTATACACTGCCGATTTTGCAGGTTTTCCTACTTAAAGCATGTAGAGGTCTGTCATTTTTATCATAGGTACACTTCTGTGAGAGACGGAATCTAAAACAAAAATCCAGAAAATCACATTGTATGATTTTTAAGTAATTAATTAGCATTTTATTGCATGACATAAGTATTTGATCACCTACCAACCAGTAAGAATTCTGGCTCTCACAGACCTGTTAGTTTTTCTTTAAGAAATCCTCCTGTTTTCCACTCATTACCTGTATTAACTGCACCTGTTTGAACTCGTTACCTGTATAAAAGACACCTGTCCACACACTCAATCAAACAGACTCCAACCTCTCCACAATGGCCAAGACCAGAGAGCTGTGTAAGGACATCAGGGATAAAATTGTAGACCTGCACAAGGCTGGGATGGGTACAGGACAATAGGCAAGCAGCTTGGTGAGAAGGCAACAACTGTTGGCGCAATTATTAGAAAATGGAAGAAGTTCAAGATGACGGTCAATCACCCTCGGTCTGGAGCTCCATGCAAGATCTCACCTCGTGGGGCATCAATGATCATGAGGAAGGTGAGGGATCAGCCCAGAACTACACGGCAGGACCTGGTCAATGACCTGAAGAGAGCTGGGACCACAGTCTCAAAGAAAACCATTAGTAACACACTACGCCGTCATGGATTAAAATCCTGCAGCGCACGCAAGGTCCCCCTGCTCAAGCCAGCGCATGTCCAGGCCCGTCTGAAGTTTGCAAATGACCATGTGGATGATTCAGAGGAGGAATGGGAGAAGGTCATGTGGTCTGATGAGACAAAAATAGAGCTTTTTGGTCTAAACTCCACTCGCTTTGTTTGGAGGAAGAAGAAGGATGAGTACAACCACAAGAACACCATCGCAACCGTGAAGCATGGAGGTGGAAACATCATTCTTTGGGGATGCTTTTCTGCAATGGGGACAGGACGACTGCACCGTATTGAGGGGAGGATGGATTGGACCATGTATCGCGAGATCTTGGCCAACAACCTCCTTCCCTCAGTAAGAACATTGAAGATGGGTCGTGGCTGGGTCTTCCAACATGACAACGACCCGAAACACACTGCCAGGGCAACTAAGGAGTGGCTCCGTAAGAAGCATCTCAAGGTCCTGGAGTGGCCTAGCCAGTCTCCAGACCTGAACCCAATAGAAAATCTTTGGAGGGAGCTGAAAGTCCATATTGCCCAGCGACAGCCCCGAAACCTGAAGGATCTGGAGAAGGTCTGTATGGAGGAGTGGGCCAAAATCCCTGCTGCAGTGTGTGCAAACCTGGTCAAGACCTTCAGGAAACGTATGATCTCTGTAATTGCAAACAAAGGTTTCTGTACCAAATATTAAGTTCTGCTTTTCTGATGTATCAAATACTTATGTCATGCAATAAAATGCAAATTAATTACTTAAAAATCATACAATGTGATTTTCTGGATTTTTGTTTTAGATTCCGTCTCTCACAGTTGAAGTGTACCTATGATAAAAATTACAGACCTCTACATGCTTTGTAAGTAGGAAAACCTGCAAAATCGGCAGTGTATCAAATACTTGTTCTCCCCACTGTAGATAAATCTGACAGAGTTTGAGTGATGAAAGTTGGACAGAGGATCTCAATCTCTGTGCAAGAAAAACTTGGACGAACTTCAAAAAACGAATGTTGGGCTATTTTCTGGCAATTGTGCCTTTATTATGTTCCAGATGTTAAGACTACAAACCGTTATAAATGAGCTATTTGCGAGATGAACTTGTTATTTCATTAGGCATAGGCTAGTGACTAAAATCTGGGTTTATAATTGCAATTCAACTTTGCCATGGTTTACTGAGCTAGATGCAGGTATCATATATAGCCCCTGATAGGCCTACATCTCATTTCAGGGAAAAGTCCACAATGAAACTGACATTAAGTGTGGAGAATTATACATTTGCGATAGAGCTGTGACCATGATCACAATTGATAACTTCCAATTTAAGTAACTAAACATGGCCATTAATAATTGCATAATAACACAAGGTTATGACAACAAACTGAGTTACAGGCTATTTATTACATTGGTTTGCCAGGGTAGGCTACACAAGTGGCACAAATTGATATTCAATGGCTCCAGTGATATCAGCATTTCAATATATTTATTTTACCAAATGGTAGGCTACAGCCATATAATTGTATTTTAATTTAACCTTTATTTAACTAGGCAAGTCAGCCTACAAAATAGCCTGCTTGATGGCCAACAGATGCAAATGCAGCCTATCATTCTCCACATTTAATGTCAGTTTCATTGTGGACTTTTTCCCATAACACAAGCACACGAGGGAGTCCCATAACTTCCATTTCAAATTTCCACTCACGCAGCGCTGCAGATCCTAGCACTGAGCATGAGTAATACCCTTCGCTTGATATGGTTATCCATAAGAAAAGTCGACATTAGAATGAAGTTTACTTTAAACCACCTCTGAGCGAATTTCCACCTCAGAGCGAATTTATCTAAAGAGCTCTAGTGAGCCTATAGTCGTTTGCCAATGCTTTGTCGCCGTTATATCAGTTATAATGCGTTAATATGTTTTATGGAAATAGGGTGTCTCCATAATGACAATCTAAATAGCCTACCTACAACTGGTAAAAAAGTTGTCACGACGTCTCCGAGACTCTGTTGCAGCGCTCTCTCAACCGGTGCTCTCAACGCACCACACCCCCAGTCCTCCCCCTCTCCACTCACTCAGTAACATCCTCCTCACTGCCTGATAGTCAGCAGCAGCAGGTCACAGTCAAATATATATTTTTAAAGAGAAATGCCATGGCGGCCGCAGTGCAATTTAGAAGTAGCCCAAAAACCCACAACCCGCGACCAATATATATCTTACTCGCCAATGCCAAAATCAACCCGCATTTCGCAGGTGGCTGGTGTTAATTTTAGGCCCTGCTGTTTATAATGCTACATTTAACATGTTGGACCTTAACCTGGGTGGTTATAATGCTACATTTAACATGTTGGACCTAAATTATAATGCTACATTTAACATGTTGGACCTTAACCTGGGTGGTTATAATGCTACATTTAACATGTTGGACCTTAACCTGGGTGGTTATAATGCTACATTTAACATGTTGGACCTTAACCTGGGTGGTTATAATGCTACATTTAACATGTTGGACCTTAACCTGGGTGGTTATAATGCTACATTTAACATGTTGGACCTTAACCTGGGTGGTTATAATGCTACATTTAACATTAGGTGACCATGTTAAATATACAAGTATATTTCCTGAACAGGTTTGTGTATTTGCATGTAGCTTATATTGTATTTCCTGTAGGCTTTCCCAGCCATACCAAGATCACTTGGGACAGTTCTGTACTAGAGGATGAAATGGGACAGTTCTGTACTAGAGGATGAAATGGGACAGTTCTGTACTAGAGGATGAAATGGGACAGGTCTGTACTAGAGGATGAAATGGGACAGGTCTGTACTAGAGGATGAAATGGGACAGTTCTGTACTAGAGGATGAAATGGGACAGGTCTGTACTAGAGGATGAAATGGGACAGTTCTGTACTAGAGGATGAAATGGGACAGGTCTGTACTAGAGGATGAAATGGGACAGTTCTGTACTAGAGGATGAAATGGGACAGGTCTGTACTAGAGGATGAAATGGGACAGTTCTGTACTAGAGGATGAAATGGGACAGGTCTGTACTAGAGGATGAAATGGGACAGGTCTGTACTAGAGGATGAAATGGGACAGTTCTGTACTAAAGGATGAAATGGGACAGTTCTGTACTAGAGGATGAAATGGGACAGTTCTGTACTAGAGGATGAAATGGGACAGTTCTGTACTAGAGGATGAAATGGGACAGTTCTGTACATCGTACCAAGGTCCTGCACTATAGTGGTGGTGTGAGTATGATCGTTGCCCCCCCCCCAGCATGATACAGTGTGAGGCGGACGGCCACAAAGCCTTATTATACTGTGCCGATAGGAATTGTCAGTGACTTGGATCCATAACACACGGAGTAAATGAACACTGTTGATCATATCAGACCTTCTTTATACAGGGCACCACCTTTGGATGCAGCTAAACATTTCAACAAGGAGTCATTTGGAAACCGTCCTTCTCCCACAAATGTTTTCTCTCTTCTGGTTATTACAGCAGTTCTCTGTAACTGAGGCAGACAGCTGTGTGTCTGTATCCATAGTACTACCATACCCCGTTCAAAGGCACTTACATATTTTGTCTTGCCCATTCACTTTCTGAATGGCACACATACACAATCCATGTCTCAATTGTCTCAAGGCTTAAAACTCCTTCTTTAACCTGTCTCCTCCCCTTCATCTACACTGATTGAAGTGGATTTAACAAGTTACGTTGACAAGGGATCATAGCTTTCACCTGGATTCACCTGGTCAATCAGTTATGGAAAAGCAGGTGTTCTTAATGTTTTGTCCAGTCAGTATAGACATGTTGACTGTGATAAAGGCACTGAACAATTAAAATAGGCAGTGGCATGGTGAATATAGCCATAGAAGCACACATACCGTATGCCTCAATGCAGTCATATTCCTGGCTTATTGGGGGTGGCTTTCAGTTAGTTATTTTTGGCCACCCATCCCATGAGAGTGAATGTCATTCCGGTGCACTGCTTGCTATGAGTTCTATCTGATGGTGTTTGCATGTTTAGGTGGAAAGACAAGTGATGTCCCATTTGGAACACTACCTGGCTGGTCTCTATTTATGGATTATGTTAGTGTTTGGACTATACACAGGGTGGAAAGATCTGGAATGGACGGGCGGTGTCTCTGCTCTGTGGACTATACACAGGGTGGAAAGATCTGGAATGGACGGGCGGTGTCTCTGGTCTGTGGACTATACACAGGGTGGAAAGATCTGGAATGGACGGGCGGTGTCTCTGGTCTGTGGACTATACACAGGGTGGAAAGATCTGGAATGGACGGGCGGTGTCTCTGGTCTGTGGACTATACACAGGGTGGAAAGATCTGGAATGGACGGGCGGTGTCTCTGGTCTGTGGACTATACACAGGGTGGAAAGATCTGGAATGGACGGGCGGTGTCTCTGGTCTGTGGACTATACACAGGGTGGAAAGATCTGGAATGGACGGGCGGTGTCTCTGCTCTGTGGACTATACACAGGGTGGAAAGATCTGGAATGGACGGGCGGTGTCTCTGGTCTGTGGACTATACACAGGGTGGAAAGATCTGGAATGGACGGGCGGTGTCTCTGGTCTGTGGACTATACACAGGGTGGAAAGATCTGGAATGGACGGGCGGTGTCTCTGGTCTGTGGACTATACACAGGGTGGAAAGATCTGGAATGGACGGGCGGTGTCTCTGGTCTGTGGACTATACACAGGGTGGAAAGATCTGGAATGGACGGGCGGTGTCTCTGCTCTGTGGACTATACACAGGGTGGAAAGATCTGGAATGGACGGGCGGTGTCTCTGGTCTGTGGACTATACACAGGGTGGAAAGATCTGGAATGGACGGGCGGTGTCTCTGCTCTGTGGACTATACACAGGGTGGAAAGATCTGGAATGGACGGGCGGTGTCTCTGGTCTGTGGACTATACACAGGGTGGAAAGATCTGGAATGGACGGGCGGTGTCTCTGGTCTGTGGACTATACACAGGGTGGAAAGATCTGGAATGGACGGGCGGTGTCTCTGGTCTGTGGACTATACACAGGGTGGAAAGATCTGGAATGGACGGGCGGTGTCTCTGGTCTGTGGACTATACACAGGGTGGAAAGATCTGGAATGGACGGGCGGTGTCTCTGGTCTGTGGACTATACACAGGGTGGAAAGATCTGGAATGGACGGGCGGTGTCTCTGGTCTGTGGACTATACACAGGGTGGAAAGATCTGGAATGGACGGGCGGTGTCTCTGGTCTGTGGACTATACACAGGGTGGAAAGATCTGGAATGGACGGGCGGTGTCTCTGGTCTGTGGACTATACACAGGGTGGAAAGATCTGGAATGGACGGGCGGTGTCTCTGGTCTGTGGACTATACACAGGGTGGAAAGATCTGGAATGGACGGGCGGTGTCTCTGGTCTGTGGACTATACACAGGGTGGAAAGATCTGGAATGGACGGGCGGTGTCTCTGCTCTGTGGACTATACACAGGGTGGAAAGATCTGGAATGGACGGGCGGTGTCTCTGCTCTGTGGACTATACACAGGGTGGAAAGATCTGGAATGGACGGGCGGTGTCTCTGGTCTGTGGACTATACACAGGGTGGAAAGATCTGGAATGGACGGGCGGTGTCTCTGGTCTGTGGACTATACACAGGGTGGAAAGATCTGGAATGGACGGGCGGTGTCTCTGCTCTGTGGACTATACACAGGGTGGAAAGATCTGGAATGGACGGGCGGTGTCTCTGCTCTGTGGACTATACACAGGGTGGAAAGATCTGGAATGGACGGGCGGTGTCTCTGGTCTGTGGACTATACACAGGGTGGAAAGATCTGGAATGGACGGGCGGTGTCTCTGGTCTGTGGACTATACACAGGGTGGAAAGATCTGGAATGGACGGGCGGTGTCTCTGGTCTGTGGACTATACACAGGGTGGAAAGATCTGGAATGGACGGGCGGTGTCTCTGGTCTGTGGACTATACACAGGGTGGAAAGATCTGGAATGGACGGGCGGTGTCTCTGGTCTGTGGACTATACACAGGGTGGAAAGATCTGGAATGGACGGGCGGTGTCTCTGGTCTGTGGACTATACACAGGGTGGAAAGATCTGGAATGGATGGGCGGTGTCTCTGGTCTGTGGACTATACACAGGGTGGAAAGATCTGGAATGGACGGGCGGTGTCTCTGGTCTGTGGACTATACACAGGGTGGAAAGATCTGGAATGGACAGGCGGTGTCTCTGGTCTGTGGACTATACACAGGGTGGAAAGATCTGGAATGGACGGGCGGTGTCTCTGGTCGGTGGACTATACACAGGGTGGAAAGATCTGGAATGGACGGGCGGTGTCTCTGGTCTGTGGACTATACACAGGGTGGAAAGATCTGGAATGGACAGGCGGTGTCTCTGCTCTGTGGACTATACACAGGGTGGAAAGATCTGGAATGGACGGGCGGTGTCTCTGGTCTGTGGACTATACACAGGGTGGAAAGATCTGGAATGGACGGGCGGTGTCTCTGGTCTGTGGACTATACACAGGGTGGAAAGATCTGGAATGGACAGGCGGTGTCTCTGGTCTGTGGACTATACACAGGGTGGAAAGATCTGGAATGGACGGGCGGTGTCTCTGGTCTGTGGACTATACACAGGGTGGAAAGATCTGGAATGGACGGGCGGTGTCTCTGGTCTGTGGACTATACACAGGGTGGAAAGATCTGGAATGGACGGGCGGTGTCTCTGCTCTGTGGACTATACACAGGGTGGAAAGATCTGGAATGGACGGGCGGTGTCTCTGGTCTGTGGACTATACACAGGGTGGAAAGATCTGGAATGGACGGGCGGTGTCTCTGGTCTGTGGACTATACACAGGGTGGAAAGATCTGGAATGGACGGGCGGTGTCTCTGCTCTGTGGACTATACACAGGGTGGAAAGATCTGGAATGGACGGGCGGTGTCTCTGCTCTGTGGACTATACACAGGGTGGAAAGATCTGGAATGGACGGGCGGTGTCTCTGCTCTGTGGACTATACACAGGGTGGAAAGATCTGGAATGGACGGGCGGTGTCTCTGCTCTGTGGACTATACACAGGGTGGAAAGATCTGGAATGGACAGGCGGTGTCTCTGGTCTGTGGACTATACACAGGGTGGAAAGATCTGGAATGGACGGGCGGTGTCTCTGGTCTGTGGACTATACACAGGGTGGAAAGATCTGGAATGGACGGGCGGTGTCTCTGGTCTGTGGACTATACACAGGGTGGAAAGATCTGGAATGGACGGGCGGTGTCTCTGCTCTGTGGACTATACACAGGGTGGAAAGATCTGGAATGGACGGGCGGTGTCTCTGCTCTGTGGACTATACACAGGGTGGAAAGATCTGGAATGGACGGGCGGTGTCTCTGGTCTGTGGACTATACACAGGGTGGAAAGATCTGGAATGGACGGGCGGTGTCTCTGGTCTGTGGACTATACACAGGGTGGAAAGATCTGGAATGGACGGGCGGTGTCTCTGGTCTGTGGACTATACACAGGGTGGAAAGATCTGGAATGGACGGGCGGTGTCTCTGGTCTGTGGACTATACACAGGGTGGAAAGATCTGGAATGGACGGGCGGTGTCTCTGGTCTGTGGACTATACACAGGGTGGAAAGATCTGGAATGGACGGGCGGTGTCTCTGGTCTGTGGACTATACACAGGGTGGAAAGATCTGGAATGGACGGGCGGTGTCTCTGGTCTGTGGACTATACACAGGGTGGAAAGATCTGGAATGGACGGGCGGTGTCTCTGGTCTGTGGACTATACACAGGGTGGAAAGATCTGGAATGGACGGGCGGTGTCTCTGGTCTGTGGACTATACACAGGGTGGAAAGATCTGGAATGGACGGGCGGTGTCTCTGGTCTGTGGACTATACACAGGGTGGAAAGATCTGGAATGGACGGGCGGTGTCTCTGGTCTGTGGACTATACACAGGGTGGAAAGATCTGGAATGGACAGGCGGTGTCTCTGCTCTGTGGACTATACACAGGGTGGAAAGATCTGGAATGGACGGGCGGTGTCTCTGGTCTGTGGACTATACACAGGGTGGAAAGATCTGGAATGGACAGGCGGTGTCTCTGCTCTGTGGACTATACACAGGGTGGAAAGATCTGGAATGGACGGGCGGTGTCTCTGGTCTGTGGACTATACACAGGGTGGAAAGATCTGGAATGGACGGGCGGTGTCTCTGGTCTGTGGACTATACACAGGGTGGAAAGATCTGGAATGGACGGGCGGTGTCTCTGGTCTGTGGACTATACACAGGGTGGAAAGATCTGGAATGGACGGGGCGGTGTCTCTGGTCTGTGGACTATACACAGGGTGGAAAGATCTGGAATGGACGGGCGGTGTCTCTGGTCTGTGGACTATACACAGGGTGGAAAGATCTGGAATGGACGGGCGGTGTCTCTGGTCTGTGGACTATACACAGGGTGGAAAGATCTGGAATGGACGGGCGGTGTCTCTGGTCTGTGGACTATACACAGGGTGGAAAGATCTGGAATGGACGGGCGGTGTCTCTGGTCTGTGGACTATACACAGGGTGGAAAGATCTGGAATGGACGGGCGGTGTCTCTGGTCTGTGGACTATACACAGGGTGGAAAGATCTGGAATGGACGGGCGGTGTCTCTGGTCTGTGGACTATACACAGGGTGGAAAGATCTGGAATGGACAGGCGGTGTCTCTGGTCTGTGGACTATACACAGGGTGGAAAGATCTGGAATGGACGGGCGGTGTCTCTGGTCTGTGGACTATACACAGGGTGGAAAGATCTGGAATGGACGGGCGGTGTCTCTGGTCTGTGGACTATACACAGGGTGGAAAGATCTGGAATGGACAGGCGGTGTCTCTGCTCTGTGGACTATACACAGGGTGGAAAGATCTGGAATGGACGGGCGGTGTCTCTGGTCTGTGGACTATACACAGGGTGGAAAGATCTGGAATGGACAGGCGGTGTCTCTGCTCTGTGGACTATACACAGGGTGGAAAGATCTGGAATGGACGGGCGGTGTCTCTGGTCTGTGGACTATACACAGGGTGGAAAGATCTGGAATGGACGGGCGGTGTCTCTGGTCTGTGGACTATACACAGGGTGGAAAGATCTGGAATGGACGGGCGGTGTCTCTGGTCTGTGGACTATACACAGGGTGGAAAGATCTGGAATGGACGGGCGGTGTCTCTGGTCTGTGGACTATACACAGGGTGGAAAGATCTGGAATGGACGGGCGGTGTCTCTGGTCTGTGGACTATACACAGGGTGGAAAGATCTGGAATGGACGGGCGGTGTCTCTGGTCTGTGGACTATACACAGGGTGGAAAGATCTGGAATGGACGGGCGGTGTCTCTGGTCTGTGGACTATACACAGGGTGGAAAGATCTGGAATGGACAGGCGGTGTCTCTGGTCTGTGGACTATACACAGGGTGGAAAGATCTGGAATGGACGGGCGGTGTCTCTGGTCTGTGGACTATACACAGGGTGGAAAGATCTGGAATGGACGGGCGGTGTCTCTGGTCTGTGGACTATACACAGGGTGGAAAGATCTGGAATGGACAGGCGGTGTCTCTGCTCTGTGGACTATACACAGGGTGGAAAGATCTGGAATGGACGGGCGGTGTCTCTGGTCTGTGGACTATACACAGGGTGGAAAGATCTGGAATGGACAGGCGGTGTCTCTGCTCTGTGGACTATACACAGGGTGGAAAGATCTGGAATGGACGGGCGGTGTCTCTGGTCTGTGGACTATACACAGGGTGGAAAGATCTGGAATGGACGGGCGGTGTCTCTGGTCTGTGGACTATACACAGGGTGGAAAGATCTGGAATGGACGGGCGGTGTCTCTGGTCTGTGGACTATACACAGGGTGGAAAGATCTGGAATGGACGGGCGGTGTCTCTGGTCTGTGGACTATACACAGGGTGGAAAGATCTGGAATGGACGGGCGGTGTCTCTGGTCTGTGGACTATACACAGGGTGGAAAGATCTGGAATGGACGGGCGGTGTCTCTGGTCTGTGGACTATACACAGGGTGGAAAGATCTGGAATGGACGGGCGGTGTCTCTGCTCTGTTTTCTCCTGCCAAGAGGACCAGGCTGGAATTTGGAGATTTTCCCAGTGGTCAAAAAGTAAAGTTCCATGTCTTCATAACATCTCTTCATAACATGGAGCTATTACCTTTGATGCAATGATGAAAAGCTGTAACAAGGAACCAATAGGAGATCCTTGACAGCTATTTATGAAATTCCTGGAGTTCCATTGTTGTGACTTTGGCAGCGTACTGAGATGTCTTCTTCGTCAGTATGGTTTAACTCCTCACAGCGTACTGAGATGTCTTCTTCGTCTTCTTCGTCAGTATGGTTTAACTCCTCACAGTAAAATTGTGGCCCTGAGTGGCCAACCACAGCAAGTTGAACATCATCCTCAGCATCTGATTGGCTCAATAAGCCCATGAGAGCGCTCTGACACAATGGCTGCCTGGTGTCACAGGGTGGGTGGGTGCTAACAGGGTGGGTGGGTGCTAACAGGGTGGGTGGGTGGGTGGGTGCTAACAGGGTGGGTGGGTGCTAACAAGGTGGGTGGGTGCTAACAAGGTGGGTGGGTGCTAACAGGGTGGGTGCTAACAGGGTGGGTGGGTGCTAACAGGGTGGGTGGGTGGGTGCTAACAGGGTGGGTGGGTGCTAACAGGGTGGGAGGGTGCTAACAGGGTGGGTGGGTGGGTGCTAACAGGGTGGGAGGGTGCTAACAGGGTGGGTGGGTGGGTGCTAACAGGGTGGGTGGGTGCTAACAGGGTGGGTGCTAACAGGGTGGGTGGGTGCTAACAGGGTGGGTGGGTGCTAACAGGGTGGGTGCTAACAGAGAGGAGAGAGAAACAGGGAGGCAGTTCACCACTTCACTATTACGCTGTTTGTTTTCAGTCTCATGAGCTGAAATGGTTGGTATGTCTGTATAAATAGTCTGTATGTCTGTAAATGGTTGTGCTCCATTAGTAGTCTGTATGTACCATAACTCCATTAGTAGTCTGTATGTACCATAACTCCATTAGTAATCTGTATGTACCATAACTCCATTAGTAGTCTGTATGTACCATAACTCCATTAGTAGTCTGTATGTACCATAACTCCATTAGTAGTCTGTATGTACCATAACTCCATTAGTAGTCTGTATGTACCATAACTACATTAGTAGTCTGTATGTACCATAACTCCATTAGTAGTCTGTATGTACCATAACTCCATTAGTAGTCTGTATGTACCATAACTCCATTAGTAGTCTGTATGTACCATAACTCCATTAGCAGTCTGTATGTACCATAACTCCATTAGCAGTCTGTATGTACCATAACTCCATTAGTAGTCTGTATGTACCATAACTCCATTAGTAGTCTGTATGTACCATAACTCCATTAGTAGTCTGTATGTACCATAACTCCATTAGTAGTCTGTATGTACCATAACTCCATTAGTAGTCTGTATGTACCATAACTCCATTAGTAGTCTGTATGTACCACAACTCCATTAGTAGTCTGTATGTACCACAACTCCATTAGTAGTCTGTATGTACCACAACTCCATTAGTAGTCTGTATGTACCACAACTCCATTAGTAGTCTGTATGTACCACAACTCCATTAGTAGTCTGTATGTACCACAACTCCATTAGTAGTCTGTATGTACCATAACTCCATTAGTAGTCTGTATGTACCATAACTCCATTAGTAGTCTGTATGTACCATAACTCCATTAGTAGTCTGTATGTACCATAACTCCATTAGTAGTCTGTATGTACCATAACTCCATTAGTAGTCTGTATGTACCACAACTCCATTAGTAGTCTGTATGTACCACAACCCCATTAGTAGTCTGTATGTACCATAACTCCATTAGTAATCTGTATGTACCATAACTCCATTAGTAGTCTGTATGTACCATAACTCCATTAGTAGTCTGTATGTACCATAACACCATTAGTAGTCTGTATGTACCATAACTCCATTAGTAGTCTGTATGTACCATAACTCCATTAGTAATCTGTATGTACCATAACTCCATTAGTAGTCTGTATGTACCACAACTCCATTAGTAGTCTGTATGTACCATAACTCCATTAGTAGTCTGTATGTACCATAACTCCATTAGTAGTCTGGATGTACCATAACTCCATTAGTAGTCTGTATGTACCATAACTCCATTAGTAGTCTGGATGTACCATAACTCCATTAGTAGTCTGTATGTACCATAACTCCATTAGTAGTCTGTATGTACCATAACTCCATCAGTAGTCTGTATGTACCATAACTCCATTAGTAGTCTGGATGTACCATAACTCCATTAGTAGTCTGTATGTACCATAACTCCATTAGTAATCTGTATGTACCATAACTCCATTAGTAATCTGTATGTACCATAACTCCATTAGTAGTCTGTATGTACCATAACTCCATTAGTAGTCTGTATGTACCATAACTAGCTGGTTTAGCCTACTTTACATCTGAACACTAATATTGCCACTCCTATTTGACATATCTTCAATTTAAGCCTACTAGAAAGTGTGTGTCCTCAGGCCTGGAGGGAAGCAAAAGTAATTCCGCTACCTAAGAATAGTAAAGCCCCCTTTACTGGCTCAAACAGCCGACCAATCAGCCTGTTACCAACCCTTAGTAAACTATTGGAAAGAATGGTGTTTGACCAGATACAATGCTATTTTACAGTAAACAAATTGAAAACAGACATTCAGCACGCTTATAGGGAAGGACATTCAACAAGCACAGCACTTACACAAATGACTGATGATTGGCTAAAATAAATTGATAAGAAGCTTGTGGGAGCTGTTTTGTTAGACTTCAGTGCAGCTTTTGACATTATTGATCATAATCTGCTGCTGGAAAAACATACAGTGAGGGAAAAAGTATTTGATCCCCTGCTGATTTTGTACGTTTGCCCACTGACAAAGACATGATCAGTCTATAATTTTAATGGTAGGTTTATTTGAACAGTGAGAGACAGAATAACAACAACAAAATCCAGAAAAACGCATATAAAAAATGTTATAAATTGATTTGCATTTTAATGAGGGAAATAAGTATTTGACCCCTCTGCAAAACATGACTTAGTACTTGGTGGCAAAACCCTTGTTGGCAATCACAGAGGTCAGACGTTTCTTGTAGTTGGCCACCAGGTTTGCACACATCTCAGGAGGGATTTTGTTCCACTCCTCTTTGCAGATCTTCTCCAAGTCATTAAGGTTTCGAGGCTGATGTTTGGCAACTCGAACCTTCAGCTCCCTCCACAGATTTTCTATGGGATTAAGGTCTGGAGACTGGCTAGGCCACTCCAGGACCTTAATGTGCTTCTTCTTGAGCCACTCCTCTGTTGCCTTGGCCGTGTGTTTTGGGTCACTGTCATGCTGGAATACCCATCCATGACCCATTTTCAATGCCCTGGCTTAGGGAAGGAGGTTCTCACCCAAGATTTGACGGTACATGGCCCCGTCCATCGTACCTTTTATGCGGTAAAGTTGTCCTGTCCCCTTAGCAGAAAAACACACCCATAGCATAATGTTTCAACCACCATGTTTGACGGTGGGGATGTTGTTCTTGGGGTCATAGGCAGCATTCCTCCTCCTCCAAACACGGCGAGTTGAGTTGATGCCAAAGAGCTCCATTTTGGTCTCATCTGACCACAACACTTTCACCCAGTTCTCCTCTGAATCATTCAGATGTTCATTGGCAAACTTCAGACGGCCCTGTATATGTGCTTTCTTGAGCAGGGGGATATTGCGGGCGCTGCAGGATTTCAGTCCTTCACAGCGTAGTGTGTTACCAATTGTTTTCTTGGTGACTATGGTCCCAGCTGCCTTGAGATCATTGACAAGATCCTCCCGTGTAGTTCTGGGCTGATTCCTCACCGTTCTCATGATCATTGCAACTCCATGAGGTGAGATCTTGCATGGAGCCCCATGCCGAGGGAGATTGACAGGTCTTTTGTGTTTCTTCCATTTGCGAATAATCGCACCAACTGTTGTCACCTTCTCACCAAGCTGCTTGGCGATGGTCTTGTAGCCCATTCCAGCCTTGTGTAGGTCTACAATCTTGTCCCTGACATCCTTGGAGAGCTCTTTGGTCTTGGCCATGGTGGAGAGTTTGGAATCTGATTGATTGATTGCTTCTGTGGACAGGTGTCTTTTATACAGGTAACAAGCTGAGATTAGGAGCACTCCCTTTAAGAGTGTGCTCCTAATCTCAGCTCATTACCTGTATAAAAGACACCTGGGAGCCAGAAATCTTTGTGATTAAGAGGGGGTCAAATACTTATTTCCCTCATTAAAATGCAAATCAATTTATAACATTTTTGACATGCGTTTTTCTGGATTTTTTTGTTTGTTATTCTGTCTCTCACTGTTTAAATAAACCTACCATTAAAATTATAGACTGATCATTTCTTTGTCAGTGTGCAAACGTACAAAATCAGCAGGGGATCAAATACTTTTTTCCCTCACTGTATATGTTATGGCTTTACTCCACCTGCTATATTGTGGATAAAGAGTTACCTGTCTAACAGAACACAGAGGTTGTCTTTAATGGAAGCCTCTCTAACATAATCCAGGTAGAATCAGGAATTCCCCAGGGCAGCTGTCTAACAACATGCCACTGGCTTTGAGTAAAGCCAGAGTGTCTCTGTATGCGGATGACTCAACACTGTACACGTCAGCTACCACTGTCATGGTCAAAACATATTGATGCAATGGTAGCTAAGATGGGTAGAGGTTTGTCCGTAAAAAAGTGTTGCTCTGCTTTCTTGACATCGCTATCAACAAAACAAGTCCTACAGCCCCTAGTTTTGTCCAGTCATATGGTCAAGTGCCACAAAGAGGGACATAGACCCATTCCAGTTGGCCCAGAACAGGGCAGCACGGCTGGCCCTTAAATGTACACAGACAGCTTACATCAATAACATGCATGTCAATCTCTCCTGGCTCCAAGTAGATGAGTGATTGACTGCATCACTTGTTTTTGTGAGAAGTAATTGTAAAATGTTGTTGTTGTTGTTGTATGTATTTTACCCCCTTTTTCTCCCCAATTTTGTGATATCCAATTGTGATCCAATTACGATCTTGTCTCATCGCTGCAACTCCTCAACGGGCTCAGGAGAGGCGAAGGTCGAGTCACTCGAAACATAACCCGGAAGCCAGCCGCACCAATGTGTTGGAGGAAACACCGTCCAACTGATGACCGAAGTCAGCCTGCAGGCGCCCGGCCCGCCACAAGGAGTCGCTAGAGCGCGATGAGCGAAGTAAAGCCCCCCCCCCCCCCCCCCCCCGGCAACATCTGCACTGAGCTAAAGGGTAGTACTGCCGCTTTCAAGGAGTGGGACTCTCTGTCAGACTGGGGGGATGTGTATGCGGCGGTGAAGTCAGGCGCAGGACACAGAGGATCAGGATGACTACTTTAATTCCAGTAAACACGCACAAAACAAAAGGTCTCCACAACACTGGAGGAGTAACACGCACTGTGCGTTATAGGCGAACTAGAAATGCCGAACATCAGGACAAAATGACAATAACACACAAAGGCCAAACGTAAAACAAGGGAACTTATATGTCACATAATCAACACAAAATAAGTAACAGGTGTACAAACTAGACAACACAAGACAAACACTGACACATCGATCGGCAGTAGCTAGTACTCCGGGGACGACGAACGCCGAAGCCTGCCCGAGCAAGGAGGAGGAGCAGCCTCGGCGGAATCCGTGACACTCTAACCCGGAAGCTTATAAGAAATCCCACTATGCCCTCCGACGAACCATCAAACAGGCAAAGAGTCAATACAGGACTAAGATTGAATCCTACTACACCGGCTCTGACGCTCGTCGGATGTGGCAGGGCTGGAAAACTATTACAGACTACAAAGGGAAGCACAGCCGCGAGCTGCCCAGTGACACAAGCCTACCAGACGAGCTAAATTACTTCTATGCTTCGCTTCGAGGCAAGTAACACTGAAACATGCATGAGAGCATCAGCTGTTCCGGACGACTGTGTGATCACGCTCTCCGTAGCCGATGTGAGTAAGGCCTTTAAACAGGTCAACATTCACAAGGCCGCATACCGCCCCAACAGATCCACAGATGATGCAATCTCTATTGCGCTCCACAATGCTCTTTCACACCTGGACAAAAGGAACACCTATGTGAGAATGCTATTCATTGATTATAGCTCAGCGTTCCCTCAAAGCTCATCACTAAGCTAAGGACCCTGGGACTAAACACCTCCCTCTGCAAATGGATCCTGGACTTCCTGACGGGCCGCCCCCAGGTGGTAAGGGTAGGTAACAACACATCCGCCACGCTGATCCTCAACATGGGGGCCCCTCAGGGGTGCGTGCTCAGTCCCCTCCTGTACTCCCTGTTCACTCATGACTGCATGGCCAGGCACGACTCCAACACCATCATTAAGTTTGCCGACGACACGACAGTGGTAGGCCTGATCACCGACAACGACTAGACAGCCTATAGGGAGGAGGTCAGAGACTTGGCCGTGTGGTGCCCGGACAACAACCTCTCCCTCAATGTGATCAAGACAAAGGAGATGATTGTGGACTACAGGAAAAAGAAGAGGACCGAGCACGCCCCCATTCTCATCGACGGGGCTGTAGTGGAGCAGGTTGAGAGCTTCGTGTTCCTTGGTGTCCACATCACCAACAAACTATCATGGTCCAAACACACCAAGACAGTCGTGAAAAGGGCACGACAAAGCCTATTCCCCCTAAGGAGACTGAAAAGATTTGGCATGGGATCCTCAAAAGGTTGTACAGCTGCACCATCGAGAGCATCCTGACTGGTTGCATCACTGCCTGGTATAGCAACTGCTCAGCCTCCGACCGCAAGGCACTAAAGAGGGTAGTGCGTACGGCCCAGTACATCACTGGGGCCAAGCTTCCTGCCATCCAGGACCTCTATACCAGGCGGTGTCAGAGGAAGGCCCTCAAAATTGTCAAAGACTCCAGCCACCCTAGTCATAGACTGTTCTCTCTGCTACCGCACGGCAAGCGGTACCGGAGCGCCAAGTCTAGGTCCAAAAGGCTTCTCAACAGCTTCTACCCCCAAGCCATAAGACTCCTGAACATCTAATCAAATGGCTACCCAGACTATTTGCATTGCCCCCCTCTTTTACGCTGAATCTACTCTCTGTTTATTATCTATAAATAGTCACTTTAATAACTCTACCTACATGTACATATTACCTCAATTACCTCGACTAACCGGTGCCCCCCACATTGACTCTGTACCGGTACCCCCTGTATATAGCCTCGCTACTGTTATTTTACTGCTGCTCTTTAATTATTTGTTACTTTTATTTCGTATTATTTTATATTGTATTTTGTGTGATTTATTTTGGTATTCTTTCTTAAAACTGCATTGTTGGTTAAGGGCTTGTAAGTAAGCATTTCACTGTAAGGTCTATACTTGTTGTATTTGGCGCATGTGAGTTATTTGGCGCAAGTTATTTATTTTGGAGATCAAAGGCCTGGCAGCATGTTAAGCACCTTGTTAAATCTCCACTGGCTGGATTAACCAGATCTACAGGGTCTGGGGTGGATTCAACAACTGATGTTGTTATCGTTGGGCGTTGTGTATAATGGATACTACTACTGTATTACCAAAATGAACCATAAAAGATTACCATAAAAGAGTTCAATCTTGATTTCATCAGACCAGAGAATCTTGTTTCTCATGGTCTGAGAGTCTTTAGGCAAACTCCAAGCGGGCTGTCATGTGCCTTTTACTGAGGAGTGGCTTCCGTCTGGCCACTCTACCATAAAGGCCTGATTGGTGGAGGGCTGCAGAGCTCTGTCAGAGTGACCATCGGGTTCTTGGTCACCTCCCTGACCAAGGCCCTTCTTCCTCGATTGCTCAGTTTGGCCGGTCGGCCAGCTCTAGGAAGAGTCTTGCTGGTTCCATTTAAGAATGATGGAGGCCACTGTGTTCTTGGGGACCTTCAATGCTGCAGACATTTGTTGGTACCCTTCCCCAGATCTGTGCCTCGACACAATCCTGTCTCGGAGCTCTACGGACAATTCCTTCGACCTCATGGCTTGGTTTTTGCTCTGACATGCATTGTCAACTGTGGGACCTTATATAGACACGTGTGTGCCTTTCCAAATCATGTCCAATCAATTGAATTTACGACAGGTGGACTGCAATCAAGTTGTAGAAACATCTCAATGATGATCAATGGAAACAGGATGCACCTGAGCTCAATTTAGAGTCTCATAGCAACGGCTCTGAATACTTAAATTAAATAAGGTTAAATGTTTTTGCAAAAATGTCTAAAAGCATGTTTTTGCTTTGTCATTATGCTATAACATAACAAAATGTGAAAAATGTAAGGGGTGTGAATACTTTCCGAATGCACTGTAATTGTATGTGTGGGATACAGAGATGAGGTAGTCATTCAAAACTAATTTTAAACACTATTATTGCACACAGAGTGAGTCCATGCAACTTATTAAGTGACTTGTTAAGCACATTTTTACTCCTGAACTTATTTAGGCTTGCCATAACAAAGGGGTTGAATACTTATTGATTCAAGACATTTCAGCTTTTCATTTTTAATTAATTACTAAAAATGTTGAAAAACATTGTTTGTAGGCCAGTGATTTCTCAATTAAGGGGTGTGAAGGCACTGGGATGATAGATCAACCAGTACATTTTCTTTTTTTTTTAAGCAATGAGGCTGATGCAACAGATCAAAATGTTTAGCTTAAAATGTTGATAAACGATTATTTCTTCACATTAAAAGCGCAGCAATACACACACTGCAGTAGGCGCGAATGTTCCAATTAGTGGAAAACACCGTCAAAAGGGCACTGCACATGCTAGCGGTTTCATGAGACAGAGATTAGAACCAGCGACCTTTCGGTTACTGGCACAATGCTCTTAACCACTAAGCTACACATGCGGTTTCATGAGACAGAGATGAACCCGTTAGAAATGTAGTAAAATGGGAGATCTAAAGCTGTAACAGCTAGCATTACATTTTACATTTTAGTCATTTAGCAGACGCTCTTATCCAGAGCGACTTACAGGAGCAATTAGGGTTAAGTGCCTTTCTCAAGGGCACATTTACGTCATTTAGCAGACGCTCTTATCCAGAGCGACTCACCAATTGGTGCGTTCACCCTATAGCCAGTTGGATAACCACTTTACAAATTTTTTTTGGGGGGGGGGGGGGAGAAGGATAACTTTATCCTATCCCAGGTATTCCTTAAAGAGGTGGGGTTTCAAATGTCTCCGGAAGGTGGTGAGTGACTCCGCTGTCCTGGCGTCGTGAGGGAGCTTGTTCCACCATTGGGGTGCCAGAGCAGCGAACAGTTTTGACTGGGCTGAACGGGAACTATGCTTCCGCAGAGGAAGGGGAGCCAGCAGGCCAGAGGTGGATGAACGCAGTGCCCTCGTTTGGGTGTAGGGACTGATCAGAGCCCGAAGGTACAGAGGTGCCGTTCCCCTCACTGCTCCATAGGCAAGCACCATGGTCTTGTAGCGGATGCGAGCTTCAACTGGAAGCCAGTGGAGTGTGCGGAGGAGGGGGGTGACGTGAGAGAACTTGGGAAGGTTGAACACCAGACGGGCTGCGGCATTCTGG
Source organism: Coregonus lavaretus (assembly GCF_964263955.1). Taxonomy (NCBI): domain Eukaryota; kingdom Metazoa; phylum Chordata; class Actinopteri; order Salmoniformes; family Salmonidae; genus Coregonus; species Coregonus lavaretus. The sequence continues at coordinate 49,397,552 of NC_140004.1, forward strand.
ATGAGTTGTAGGGGTTTAATGGCACAGGCAGGGAGGCCAGCCAACAGCGAGTTGCAGTAGTCCAGACGGGAGATGACAAGTGCCTGGATTAGGACCTGTGCCGCTTCCTGTGTAAGGCAGGGTCGTACTCTCCGAATGTTGTAGAGCATGAACCTGCAGGAGCGGGTCACCGCCTTGATGTTGGCGGAGAACGACAGGGTGTTGTCCAGGGTCACGCCTAGGCTCTTCGCACTCTGGGAGGAGGACACAGCGGAGTTGTCAACCGTGATGGCGAGATCATGGAACGGGCAGTCCTTCCCCGGGAGGAAGAGCAGCTCCGTCTTGCCAGGGTTCAGCTTGAGGTGGTGATCCGTCATCCATACTGATATGTCTGCCAGACATGCAGAGATGCGATTCGCCACCTGGTTATCAGAAGGGGGAAAGGAGAAGATTAGTTGTGTATCGTCAGCGTAGCAATGATAGGAGAGGCCATGTGAGGATATGACAGAGCCAAGTGACTTGGTGTATAGGGAGAAAAGGAGAGGGCCTAGAACTGAGCCCTGGGGGACACCAGTGGTGAGAGCACGTGGTGCGGAGACAGCTTCTCGCCACGCCACTTGGTAGGAGCGACCGGTCAGGTAGGACGCAATCCAGGAGTGAGCCGCGCCGGAGATGCCCAGCTCGGAGAGGGTGGAGAGGAGGATCTGATGGTTCACAGTATCAAAGGCAGCAGACAGGTCTAGAAGGACAAGAGCAGAGGAGAGAGAGTTAGCTTTAGCAGTGCGGAGAGCCTCCGTGACACAGAGAAGAGCAGTCTCAGTTGAATGACCAGTCCTGAAACCTGACTGGTTTGGATCAAGAAGGTCATTCTGAGAGAGATAGCAAGAGAGTTGGCTAAAGACGGCACGCTCAATAGTTTTGGAAAGAAAAGAAAGAAGGGATACTGGTCTGTAGTTGTTGACATCAGTGGGATCGAGTGTTGGTTTCTTGAGAAGGGGAGCAACTCTCGCTCTCTTGAAGACGGAAGGGACATGGCCAGCGGTCAAGGATGAGTTGATCAGCGAGGTGAGGTAGGGGAGAAGGTCACCGGAGATGGTCTGGAGAAGAGAGGAGGGGATGGGGTCAAGCGGGCAGGTTGTTGGGCGGCCTGCAGTCACAAGTCGCAGGATTTTATCTGGAGAGAGAGGGGAGAAAGAAGTCAAAGCATAGGGTAGGGCAGTGTGAGTAGGACCAGCAGTGTCATTAGACTTAACAAACGATGATCGAATGTCGTCAACCTTCTTTTCAAAGCATAGATTGCTAATATGACTGGGACTGTGCCTTTGGCTACTGGAGAATTAAAGAAAGTTCATTTGAAAACCAATTGAGAGAAAGGCTAATGTTTTCAACGGCATTGAAATTTGATTTCGGCTAGCCTACTTTAAAGCAAGGAAGATTATTATTATATATTTTTTATGTAAAAAAAGAAAATGTCATTTAGCAGACGCTCTTATCCAGAGCGACTTACAGTTAGTGAGTGGATACATTTTTCATACATTTTCAGACATGCCTCATAATATGAAGTAAAACATTCAGGTTTCACACAATTAACTACATGTTTTCAAAATGCCTCCAGCTCACACTGGGATGGTGAATGGGATGTGTGCTTCAATTACCAGTTGAACATTTTAAATAGTAGCCTAGCTCTTTTTAATCAAAACTGTTTTAAACAAGCAATTTCATTTAGAAATGTTGCCCAATGATTGGGCTTCTAAAAGCACGTATCAACAGGAGCAGCAGCACTCTGACTGATTTTCAGCTCAAACTACAGTCGTGGTCAAACGTTTTGAGAATGACACAAGTATTGGTCTTCACAAAGTTTGCTGCTTCAGCGTTATGAGATATTTTTGTCAGATGTTACTATGGTATACTGAAGTATAATTACAAGCATTCCATAAGTGTCAAAGGCTTTTATTGGCAATTACATTAAGTTTATGCAAAGAGTCAATATTTGCAGTGTTGACCCTACTTTTTCAAGAGCTCTGCAATCCGCCTTGGCATGCTGTCAATTAACTTCTGGGCCACATCCTGACTGATGGCAGCCCATTCTTGCATAATCAATGCTTGGAGTTTGTCAGAATTTGGGTTTTTTTGTTTGTCCACCCGCCTCTTGAGGATTGACCACAAGTTCTCAATGGGATTAAGGTCTGGGGAGTTTCCTGGCCATGGACCCAACATTTCAATGTTTTGTTCCCCGAGCCACTTAGTTATCACTTTTGCCTTATGGCAAGGTGCTCCATCATGCTGGAAAAGGCATTGGTCGTCACCAAACTGTTCTTGGATGGTTGGGAGAAGTTGCTCTCGTAGGATGTGTTGGTACCATTCTTTATTCATGGCTGTGTTCTTAGGCAAAATTGTGAGTGAGCCCACATTGTGAGCAACCCCACACATGAATGGCCTCAGGATGCTTTACTGTTGGCATGACACAGGACTGATGGCAGCGCTCACCTTGTCTTCTCCGGACAAGCTTTTTTCTGGATGCCCCAAACAATCGGAAAGGGGATTAATCAGAGAAAATGACTTTACCCCAGTCCTCAGCAGTCCAATCCCGGTACCTTTTGCAGAATATCAGTCTGTCCCTGATGTTTTTTCTGGAGAGAAGTGGCTTCATCGCTGCCCTTCTTGACACCAGGCCATCCTCCAAAAGTCTTCGCCTCACTGTGCGTGCAGATGCACTCACACCTGCCTGCTGCCATTCCTGAGCAAGTTCTGCACTGGTGGTGCCCCGATCCCGCAGCTGAATCAACTTTAGGAGACGGTCCTGGCGCTTGCTGGACTTTCTTGGGTGCCCTGATACCTTCTTCACAACAATTGAACCTCTCTCCTTGAAGTTCTTGATGATCCGATAAATGGTTGATTTAGGTGCAATCTTACTAGCAGCAATATCCTTGCCTGTGAAGCCCTTCTTGTGCAAAGCAATGATGACGGCACGTGTTTCCTTGCAGGTAACCATGGTTAACAGAGGAAGAACAATGATTTCAAGCACCACTCTCCTTTTAAAGCTTCCAGTCTGTTATTCTAACTCAATCAGCATGACAGAGTGATCTCCAGCCTTGTCCTCGTCAACACTCTCACCTGTGTTAAGATAATCACTGACATGATATCAGCTGGTCCTTTTGTGGCAGGGCTGAAATGCAGTGGAAAAGTTTTTTGGGATTAAGTTCATTTTCATGGCAAAGAGGGACTTTGCAATTAATTGCAATTCATCTGATCACTCTTCATGACATTCTGGAGTACCGTATTGGTCCGAATATAAGACGGCCTTTTTTCCCCTCGAAATAGGTCCAAAAAAGTCGGGTCGTCTTATATTCGGGGTCTAGTATTCAGAGCGCAGTTTCTCTTCTTCGGCGCTCCCTTTAAATGTCAATACACATTCGCGGGCACAGATGGCGCCAAAAATTCGTTCCGGACGGAGGGAAGAGGCGTCCTTAACAACCAGCCCGTTACCGGTGTTTAAAGATGGAAAGACAGGCTGACCATTTAGAGACAAGTGGCTCAAAAGTGGGCCAGGTCAATAAACAACAGCGGAGGAGCTATGATGCCAATTTCAAAATAATGGTTGTCAATAAGGCAGAGTCATCTAACAACTGCCAAGCTGCCAAGACATTCGGGGTCACTGAGTGTAATGTAAGAAGATGGCGAGCAGAAAAACAACGTCTAAAAGATGCTAACAGTCAGCGAAAATCCTTCCGTGGTCCTCAAAGTGGTCGTTTCATTGAGGTTGACCGGAGGGTTTTTGAATATGTCAGGGAAAAAAGAAGTGAGGGAATGCCCATTACCAGAGCTGTCATCCAGGTTAAGGCCCTGGAAATCGCCAGAGAGCTCAACATCACTGGATTTAAAGCCAGCCTCGGCTGGTGTCGTAGGATGATGCGGCGTAATGGACTGTCACTTAGACGGAGAACGAGTTTGGCCCAACGCCTGCCGTCAGACTTCGGAGAGAAGCTGCTTTCGTTTCAGCGCTTTGTTATCAACCTGAGGAAGAAGCACTCCTACCCGCTGGATCAGATCGGCAATGCTGATCAGACACCCGTTTATTTCGACATGCCAACATCGGTGACTGTCAATAGAAAGGGAGAAAAGTCTGTGTTGGTGAAATCAACGGGCAACGAGAAGAGCCGCGTCACTGTCATGTTGACATGTCTCGCTGGTGGCAGCAAACTCCCCCCGTATGTCATTCTTAAGCGTAAGACTGTGCCAAAGGACCCAATGCCAGCTGGCATTATTGTGCGCGCCCAGGAGAAGGGCTGGATGGAGTCGGGGCTTGTAGTGGACTGGCTAAAGGTTGTGTGGGGCGCACGCTACGGGGGACTGAGGAAGAGGAGGAACATGCTCGTTCTGGATGCGTTCCGCGGACATCTGACTGAGCCCGTGAAAAGTCAGGTGCGAGCAATGAACGGGGATCTTGTGATCATACCAGGGGGAATGACAAGCCAGCTACAGGTGTTGGACGTAGTTGTGAACAAGCCTTTCAAGGATAACCTGCGAAAAAAATACACAGAGTGGCTCCTGTCTGGCAACCACGCACTCACACCGACCGGGAAAATACAGAAGCCGTCAGTCCGTCTACTGTGTGAATGGATCCTGCATGCATGGGATGCTATTCCCTCACAGAGCATCATCGATGGCTTTAAAAAATGTTGCATCTCAAATGCATTGGACGGCAGCGAGGACGACGTGCTTTGGGAGGAGCCGGTGGAAGCGGAGCAGCTGGGGAGCGATGACAGCGAGAGCGAACACAGCGGGGCAGAGGACGTGTGTGAGGGATAGAGAGACATCGGAGGAGAAGTTTGGCGAATTTTTGTTAAGTTTAGTTAAATGTGTGGCCTGTATTTTCTCTGTTATTTAAAAATGTTGCTTTATTATTGCTTGATATTAATTTTGAATCATACTGTACATAGTTTGCCTTTGTGTTTAATTCACTGTGTTTTTAATATTGTTATTTTAAAATAAAATGAAGTTCTTTGTTCGGCAAATCTAGTCTGCAAATCTGTTTTTCTAAATGTTTGTGTTGAAAAACGGGGGGTCGTCTTATAATCAGGGTCGTCTTATATTCGGACCAATACGGTATATGCAAATTGCCATCATCAAAACTGCGGCAGCAGACTTTGTGAAAATTAATATTTGTGTCATTCTCAAAACTTTTGATCACGACTGTAGGCTCTGTATCTGTATGCTGTGGGCGTGTGATAAAAAATAATCATAACAACTAACGCTCTTATCCAGAGAGTCTTACAATTAGTGCATTCATCTTAAGAGAGCTAGGTGAGACAACAATACATCACAATCGTATCAAGTACATTCTCACTCAAGAAAGTATTTATCAGCTAAGTCAGTCAGTGGGAAAATAGCCTTTTTTGCTTTATTTGTAAGATTTTTTTTTAGGGGTTGTCGGGGGCATCGTTAATTAAGATACTCTTCAAAGAGGTTTTCAGACGTTTTTGAAAGATTGGCCGGGACTCTGCTGTCCTGACTTTAGTGGGAAGCTTGTTCCTCCATAAGGGTGCCAGGACAGAGAAGAGCTTTGACTGGGCTGAGTGGGAGCTGCCCTCCCATTGGGGTGCCAGGACAGAGAAGAGCTTGGACTGGGCTGAGTGGGAGCTGCCCTCCTGTAGGGGTGAGGGGGAGCTGACCTCCTGTAGGGCTGAGTGGGAGCTGCCCTCCTGTAGGGCTGAGCGGGAGCTGACCTCCTGTAGGGCTGAGTGGGAGCTGACCTCCTGTAGGGCTGAGTGGGAGCTGACCTCCTGTAGGGGTTGGAGGGAGCTGACCTCCTGTAGGGCTGAGTGGGAGCTGACCTCCTGTAGGGCTGAGTGGGAGCTGACCTCCTGTAGGGCTGAGCGGGAGCTGACCTCCTGTAGGGCTGAGCGGGAGCTGACCTCCTGTAGGGCTGAGTGGGAGCTGACCTCCTGTAGGGCTGAGTGGGAGCTGACCTCCTGTAGGGCTGAGTGGGAGCTGACCTCCTGTAGGGCTGAGTGGGAGCTGACCTCCTGTAGGGCTGAGTGGGAGCTGACCTCCTGTAGGGGTTGGAGGGAGCTGACCTCCTGTAGGGCTGAGTGGGAGCTGACCTCCTGTAGGGCTGAGTGGGAGCTGACCTCCTGTAGGGCTGAGTGGGAGCTGACCTCCTGTAGGGCTGAGCGGGAGCTGACCTCCTGTAGGGCTGAGTGGGAGCTGACCTCCTGTAGGGGTTGGAGGGAGCTGACCTCCTGTAGGGATGAGTGGGAGCTGACCTCCTGTAGGGGTGAGTGGGAGCTGACCTCCTGTAGGGCTGAGCGGGAGCTGACCTCCTGTACGGCTGAGTGGGAGCTGACCTCCTGTAGGGCTGAGCGGGAGCTGCCCTCCTGTAGGGGTGCGAGGGCCAAGAGACCAGAGGTGGTGGAACAGAGTACTCAGGTTGGGATGTAGGGTTTGAGCATAGCCTGAAGGTAGGGAGGGGCAGTTCCCCTCGCTGCTCCGCTGGCAAGCATCAGGGTCTTGATGTGAACTTCGACTTGAAGTGGAGTGTGCGGAGGAGTGGGGTGACATGGGAGAACTTAAGAAGGTTGAACACCAGGCGGTAATTTAATTCCACAACATTATGCAAATTAACCCATAGACCGATAAGCATGACAGGTCAAACGTATTTACGTCGACTGGTATTTCCATAAATTAAAAGGCTGAAAATCATTATTTATTATTCCCCTGGACAACTGACCTTATCGCCTTTAAAAAAATATATATTGGCTTAAAGCCGGCTATTACCAGCTAATGGAAATCCTGGTCTCCATATCCTTGCCTCTCACTGCCTTCGCTCCCTGGAGCGTCTGGGCTCTAAACCTCAATACCGCCTGGTGTACAGCCTGTGGTTCAGGGAACATGCATGCTAAAGCCTGGACGTCTCAGGTTTCTGCTTCCACACACGGCAGGGCGGGGCGCGTCACCTAGGGAACGGGTGCCTGTCCCCTCAAACGCCCTGTCATGTCCTGATCCCTGGTGATCCAGTGTAGAGCATGGTGGTGGATCATGTGATCCCTGGTGACCCAGTGTAGAGCATGGTGGTGGATCATGTGATCCCTGGTGACCCAGTGTAGAGCATGGTGGTGGATCATGTGATCCCTGGTGACCCAGTGTAGAGCATGGTGGTGGATCATGTGATCCCTGGTGACCCAGTGTAGAGCATGGTGGTGGATCATGTGATCCCTGGTGACCCAGTGTAGAGCATGGTGGTGGATCATGTGATCCCTGGTGACCCAGTGTAGATCATGGTGGTGGATCATGTGATCCCTGGTGACCCAGTGTAGAGCATGGTGGTGGATCATGTGATCTCTGGGAAAGCTCTTCACAAGGCTATCCCAGAGAGAGGACGCCACCAGACCAGTTTGAGCCCAGGGCTAGGGCAGGATGAGCAGACCCATATCTTTGGCCAGGAAAAGCTTTGTGAAATCAGCCTGCTTTGTTTAGTCAAGGTAGTGGACCAACTGTCTTCATTTTGCCTTCATGCAAATAAGGAGGTACGTACAATTACATTTACATTTACGTCATTTAGCAGACGCTCTTATCCAGAGCGACTTACAAATAGGTGCACAATGGGGGCATTTTCTATTTCAAGGTCTCTGCAGCAACTCATTTCCAGTTATATCATATTCACTTCTATCTCTTACTCCTGGTCTGTATCCCCAATGGTACCCTATTCCCTATAGGGCCCTGGTCAAAAGTAGTGCACTACATAGTGCATAGGGTACCATTTGGGATATAACCCTGAAGCCTATCTTGTTGGGAGTGTGCTGCTTGGCTTGTCTCTGTCCCCCAGGGTCAGGGCCCCCAGATCCTGAAGGTTAGAGGTCAGAGAGGGTTAGCTTCTCTCTATAGCAAACACAAAAGTCCCCTGCCCTCTCAGGGATCCTAGAGGTCAGAGAGGTGGGCCAGCTAGGTATCCTAGATGTCAGAGAGGTGGGCCAGCTAGGTATCCTAGATGTCAGAGAGGTGGGCCAGCTAGGTATCCTAGAGGTTAGAGAGGTGGGCCAGCTAGGTATCCTAGATGTCAGAGAGGTGGGCCAGCTAGGTATCCTAGAGGTTAGAGAGGTGGGCCAGCTAGGTATCCTAGAGGTTAGAGAGGTGGGCCAGCTAGGTATCCTAGAGGTTAGAGAGGTGGGCCAGCTAGGTATCCTAGAGGTTAGAGAGGTGGGCCAGCTAGGTATCCTAGAGGTCAGAGAGGTGGGCCAGCTAGGTATCCTAGAGGTTAGAGAGGTGGGCCAGCTAGGTATCCTAGAGGTCAGAGAGGTGGGCCAGCTAGGTATCCTAGAGGTTAGAGAGGTGGGCCAGCTAGGTATCCTAGAGGTCAGAGAGGTGGGCCAGCAGCGAGGTATCCTAGAGGTTAGAGAGGTGGGCCAGCTAGGTATCCTAGAGGTTAGAGAGGTGGGCCAGCAGCTATGTATCCTAGAGGTCAGAGAGGTGGGCCAGCTAGGTATCCTAGAGGTTAGAGAGGTGGGCCAGCTAGGTATCCTAGAGGTTAGAGAGGTGGGCCAGCAGCGAGGTATCCTAGAGGTCAGAGAGGTGGGCCAGCTAGGTATCCTAGAGGTTAGAGAGGTGGGCCAGCAGCTATGTATCCTAGAGGTTAGAGAGGTGGGCCAGCTAGGTATCCTAGAGGTTAGAGAGAGGGCCAGCTAGGTATCCTAGAGGTTAGAGAGGTGGGCCAGCTAGGTATCCTAGAGGTTAGAGAGGTGGGCCAGCTAGGTATCCTAGAGGTTAGAGAGGGGGGCCAGCTAGGTATCCTAGAGGTCAGAGAGGTGGGCCAGCTAGGTATCCTAGAGGTTAGAGAGGTGGGCCAGCTAGGTATCCTAGAGGTTAGAGAGGTGGGCCAGCTAGGTATCCTAGAGGTTAGAGAGGTGGGCCAGCTAGATATCCTAGAGGTCAGAGAGGTGGGCCAGCAGCGAGGTATCCTAGAGGTTAGAGAGGTGGGCCAGCTAGGTATCCTAGAGGTTAGAGAGGTGGGCCAGCAGCGAGGTATCCTAGAGGTTAGAGAGGTGGGCCAGCTAGGTATCCTAGAGGTTAGAGAGGGGGGCCAGCTAGGTATCCTAGAGGTTAGAGAGGTGGGCCAGCTAGGTATCCTAGAGGTTAGAGAGGTGGGCCAGCTAGGTATCCTAGAGGTTAGAGAGGTGGGCCAGCACCTAGGTATCCTAGAGGTCAGAGAGGTGGGCCAGCTTGGTATCCTAGAGGTTAGAGAGGGGGGCCAGCTAGGTATCCTAGAGGTTAGAGAGGTGGGCCAGCTAGGTATCCTAGAGGTTAGAGAGGTGGGCCAGCTTGGTATCCTAGAGGTTAGAGAGGTGGGCCAGCAGCGAGGTATCCTAGAGGTTAGAGAGGTGGGCCAGTAGCGAGGTATCCTAGAGGTTAGAGAGGTGGGCCAGCTAGGGATCCTAGAGGTTAGAGAGGTGGGCCAGCTAGGTATCCTAGAGGTCAGAGAGGGGGGCCAGCTAGGTATCCTAGAGGTTAGAGAGGTGGGCCAGCAGCGAGGTATCCTATAGGTTAGAGAGAGGGCCAGCGAGGTACGCGCCTCTCGCTCTCCCTCTCCTCTCTCTCTCTCTCCCTCTCCTCTCTCTCTCTCGCTCTCCCTCTCCTCTCTCTCGCTCTCCCTCTCCTCTCTCTCTCTCTCGCTCTCGCTCTCGCTCTCGCTCTCGCTCTCCTCTCTCTCTCTCTCTCTCTCTCTCTCTCTCTCTCTCTCTCTCTCTCTCTCTCCTTTCCTCTCTCAAAACAAAGTGATGTGTTGTGCTGTTGAGGGGAAGGCATGTTAGTGTTGCTGTAATTCCGTCAGAAAAACAATAGTCCAAACCCCATGTCTCTACCATATATGGTTGAAAAGTTACAGATGATTTAGCATGATTAGAGTGAATCAAAAAGTGATCACTGCTCAGTAGAACTCTGTGGAACAGCTGCGCGGCAGAACGGCGCTAACTTCCAATGTCAACTGACAAGCTAACTAGTGGCTGCAGGTTCGTGAGTGAAAACATGGGCTTTTTCTAAATGAAATCCGCTGAATACAAAACTAAATAGGGACTAAATATATATTTATTTACAAAGCTAACAGACTGAATTTCAATTTCCAGCCTCTGCGAAGACAATCTGTTCCTGTTTTCATTGTGTATTTCTGAGTCTTTCCCTTTAAATCGCGCCTCTCAACGTAGATCGCCAGGATCTGGAGGTGAAAAGTACGACGGTATCAAGTTGATTTTGATTGGTCCAACCAGCGGAAACACCTCCAAATGGTACCACCTCACAACACCAAATATGGAAGAGATACAACCAAGAGCGGTGCAGTCTGAACTAGCAACGGTCACAGCAAATTAACGTTCTTATTTCATCAACATTGTCAATTACAAGTATATTAAAGTTATAATATTGTAGAGAACAATCTAATGATTCATTCTATATCATTTATAATGACATAGGGCAAATAAAACTACGTTTTGACATTCATTTTGTAGCACCCTCTTGAATTGCCCTGTTTTTCTGTACAGCAGTGAGTTCCGCCCATACTGAGAAAGCAGCCAACGTGATTGGTCATCCTCTTCTGAGTGGCTTTGTCAAGGTCCCTCCCCCTCTCTGTAGGACCTCTCACCAACGCGGAACTAACCAAGACCCAGACCCCACTGTGTGAATGGAAGACAGAATGACAACATCCCCTCTTTCTTGTCTTCTTGTCTTCAGCAGCGTTGACCTCTGACCTCCTGGGCTTCTGCCTCTGCTTGAACTCCTAGAGCTGACCCCAGGTAACAACCCCACACACACACACACACACACACACACACACCCACACACACACACACACACACACACACACACACACAGCCACAGACACACACACATACACACACCCACCCACACACACACACACCACACACACACACACACACACACACACACACACACACACACACACACACACACACACACACACACCCCACACCACACACACACACACACACACACACCCCACACACCACACACACACCCCACATGCACACACACACACACACCCACACCCCACACAAACACACACACCCACACACACACACCCACACCCAAATATTTGAGGTGTGTCCTTAAAAACGTATACTTTCTGGATGATTTAAATATTGACTGGCTTTCATCAGGCTGCCCAATCAAGAGAAAGCTTCAAACTGTAACTAGTGCCTGCAACCTGGTTCAGGTTATCAGTCAACCTACCAGGGTAGTTACAAACAGCACAGGAATTAAATCATCAACATATATATTACATTTTAGTCATTTAGCAGACGCTCTTATCCAGAGCGACTTACAGTTAGTGAATACATATATATATATTTTTTATACTGGCCCCCCGTGGGAATCGAACCCACAACCCTGGCGTTGCAAACGCCATGCTCTATCAACTGAGCTACATCCCTGCCGGCCATTCCCTCCCCTACCCTGGACGACGCTGGGCCAATTGTGCGCCGCCCATGAGTCTCCCGGTCGCGGCCGGCTGCGACAGAGCCTGGATTCGAACCAGGATCTCTAGTGGCACAGTTAGCATTGCGATGCGGCGCCTTAGACCACTGCGCCACTATCTTAACTAAAGCTGCAGAAATTTGTTTGAAAGCAGTATCCAAATCCATCGAATGTAGTGATCACAATATAGTAGCCATATCTAGGAAAACCAAAGTTTGGGCCTAATATAGTGTATAAGAGGTCATACAATAAGTTTTGTAGTGATTCCGATGTTGTTGATGTGAAGAATATATGTTGGTCCGTGGTGTGTAATGAGGAGCTACCAGACGCTGCACTTGACACATTTATGAAATTGCTTATTCCAGTTACTAATAAGCATGCACTCATTAAGAAAATGACTGTAAAAACAGTTAAATCCCAGTGGATTGATGAGGAATAGAAAATTGTATGGTTGAGAGGGATGAGGCAAAAGAGATGGCAAATACGTCTGGCTGCACGACCGATTGGCAAACGTACTGCAAATTGAGAAATCATGTGACTAAACTGAATAAAAAGAAGAAACTACACTATGAAACAAAGATATATTACATAAAGAATTATAGTAAAAAGCTTTGGAGCACCTTCAATGACATTTAGGGTAAAAAGGCAAACTCAGCTCCATCATTCATTGAATCAGATGGCTCATTCATCACAAAACTCACTGATATTGCCAACTACTTTAATGATTTTTTCATTGGCAAGATTAGCAAACTTAGGCATGACATGCCAGCAACAAACACTGACACTACACGTCCAAGTATATCTGACCAAATTATGAAAGACAAGCGTTGCAATTTTGAATTCCGTAAAGTAAGTGTGGAAGAGGTGAAAAAATTATTGTTGTCTATCAACAATGACAAGCCACCGGGGTCTGATAACTTGGATGGAAAATTACTGAGGATAATAGCGGACGATATTGCCACTCCTATTTGCCATATCTTCAATTTAAGCCTAAGGCTTTACACCCCCTGCTATATTGTGGATAAAGAGTTACTTGTCTAACAGAACACAGAGGGTGTTCTTTAATGGAAGCCTCTCAAACATAATCCAGGTAGAATCAGGAAGCTTCAAGTTCCTTGGCGTACACATCACTGACAAACTGAAATGGTCCACCCACGCAGACAGTGTGGTGAAGAAGGCGCAACAGAACCTCTTCAACCTCAGGAGGCTGAAGAAATGTGGCTTGGCACCTAAAACCCTCACAAACTTTTACAGATGCACAATTGAGAGCATCCTGTCGGGCTGTATCACCACCTGGTACGGCAACTGCACCGCCCGCAACCGCAGGGCTCTCCAGAGGGTGGTGCAGTCTACCAAACGCATTATCGGGGTAAAACTACCTGCCCTCCAAGACACCTACAGCACCCGATGTCCAGAACAGACACATACAGCTCCCGAAGTCCAGAACAGACTATGGGAGGCGCACAGTACTACATAGAGCCATGACTACATGGAACTCTATTCCAGATCAAGTAACTGATTCAAGAAGTAGAATCAGATTTTAAAAAGCAGATACACCTTATGGAACAGCGGGGACTGTGAAGGAACACAAACATAGGCACAGACACATGCATACACACACACGATAACATACGCACTATACACACGTACACATGGATTTTGTGTTGTAGACACAGTGATGGAAAAAAGTATTTCATCCCCTGCTGATTTTGTACGTTTGCCCACTGACAAAGAAATTATCAGTCTATAATTTTTAATGGTAGGTTTATTTGAACAACAAAAATCCAGAAAAACGCATGTCAAAAATGTTATAAATTGATTTGCATTTTAATGAGGGAAATAAGTATTTGACCCCTCTGCAAAACATTACTTAGGACTTGGTGGCAAAACCCTTGTTGGCAATCACAGAGGTCAGACGTTTCTTGTAGTTGGCCACCAGGTTTGCACACATCTCAGGAGGGATTTTGTCCCACTCCTCTTTGCAGATCTTCTCCAAGTCATTAAGGTTTCGAGGCTGACGTTTGGCAACTCGAACCTTCAGCTCCCTCCACATATTTTCTATGGGATAAAGGTCTGGAGACTGGCTAGGCCACTCCAGGACCTTAATGTGCTTCTTCTTGAGCCACTCCTTTGTTGCCTTGGCCGTGTGTTTTGGGTCATTGTCATGCTGGAATACCCATCCATGACCCATTTTCAATACCCTGGCTGAGGGAAGGAGGTTCTCACCCAAGATTTGACGGTACATGGCCCCCTCCATCGTCCCTTTGATGTGGTGATGTTGTCCTGTCCCCTTAGCAGAAAAACACCCCCAAAGCATAATGTTTCCACCTCCATGTTTGACAGTGGGGATGGTGTTCTTGGGGTCATAGGCAGCATTCTTTTTCCTCCAAACACGGCGAGTTGAGTTGATGCCAAAGAGCTCCATTTTGGTCTCATCTGACCACAACACTTTCACCCAGTTCTCCTCGGAATCATTCAGATGTTCATTGGCAAACTTCAGACGGGCATGTATATGTGCTTTCTTAAGCAGGGGGACCTTGCGGGCGCTGCAAGATTTCAGTCCTACCAATTGTTTTCTTGGTGACTATGGTCACAGCTGCCTTGAGATAATTGACAAGATCCTCCCGTGTAGTTCTGGGCTGATTCCTCACTGTTCTCATGATCATTGCAACTCCACGAGGTGAGATCTTGCATGGAGCCCCAGGCCGAGGGAGATTGACAGTTCTTTTGTGTTTCTTCCATTTACGAATAATCGCACCAACTGTTGTCACCTTCTCACCAAGCTGCTTGGCGATGGTCTTGTAGCCCATTCCAGCCTTGTGTAGGTCTACAATCTTGTCCCTGACATCCTTGGAGAGCTCTTTGGTCTTGGCCATGGTGGAGAGTTTGGAATCTGATTGATTGATTGCTTCTGTGGACAGGTGTCTTTTATACAGGTAACAAGCTGAGATTAGGAGCACTCCCTTTAAGAGTGTGCTCCTAATCTCAGCTCGTTACCTGTATAAAAGACACCTGGGAGCCAGAAATCTTTCTGATTGAGAGGGGGTCAAATACTTATTTCCCTCATTAAAATGCAAATCAATTTATAACATTTTCGACATGCGTTTTTCTGGATTTTTTGTTGTTATTCTGTCTCTTACTGTTCAAAGAAACCTACCATTCAAATTATAGACTGATAATTTATTTGTCAGTGGGCAAACGTACAAAATCAGCAGGGGATCAAATACTTTTTTCCTTCACTGTAGAAAGGTGTGTGCATTTCCAAATCATGTCCAATCAATTGAATTTACCACAGGTGGACTCCAATGAAGTTGTAGAAACATTTCAATGATGATCAATGGAAATAGGATACACCTGAGCTCAATTTCGAGTCTCATAGCAAAGGGTCTGAATACTTATGTAAATAAGGTATTTCAGTTTTCTTTTTATACATTCGCAAGCATTTCTAAAAACCTGTTTTTGCTTTGTCATTATGGGGTATTGTGTGTAGATTGATGAGGATGTTTTTTATTTAATACATTTTAGAATAAGGCTGTAACGTAACAAAATGTGGAAAAAGGGAAGGGGTCTGATCCTGTTTGAACAAATACTACACAAATGACTCAAGAGGGAGCCAGAGATCAAGATAACCCGAAGAGAAAAACCTGATCATCAAGTTGCCGGTAATAGGCCACACGAGGAGTCGGCAACCTTTCTCATATTGAATGCCAATTTATCTTACCACTTCTACCGATCTGTGTGCCAGTTATGGTTTTCATATGCACATTTTCGTGAAACAGTTTCATTTAATTTATAATAGCGTCTTCATATCTCAAAATCATTGTCATGTGGTTCATCAAAATTATATCCAAATCTAAATGAAAATGATACAAACCTAAAAAGTAACTTCTATTGCCATTGCCAACTATGTAAAAATAGCCTACATAAAACCAACAAATAAAAATATTGCAGCCTGCAGGTAGAAAATATCCTGATAAAAATAAATATCCTATGAATCACATTGGCTTCGCATGGCCTGTCTGCAACAAACTTGAAACATTGTATCAACTATCTAGCTATTTTTTTTTATTTTGGGATAAGAGCTCATCAGGTACAGTGGCTTGCGAAAGTATTCACCCCTCTTGGCATTTTTCCTATTTTGTTGCCTTACAACCTGGAATTAAAATGGATTTTTTTGGGGTTTGTATCATTTGATTTACACAACATGCCTACCACTTTGAAGATGCAAAATATTTTTTATTATGAAACAAACAAGAAATAAGACAAAACAACTGAAAACTTGAGCATGCATAACTATCCCCCCCCCCCAAGTGAATACTTTGTAGAGCCACCTTTTGCAGCAATTACAGCTGCAAGTCTCTTGGGATATGTCTCTATAAGCTTGGCACATCTAGCCACTGGGATTTTTGCCCATTCTTCAAGGCAAATATGCACCAGCTCCTTCAAGTTGGATGGGTTCCGCTGGTGTACAGCAATCTTTAAGTCATACCACAGATTCTATATTGGATTGAGGTCTGGGCTTTGACTAGACCATTCCAATACATTTAAATGTTTCCCCTTAAACCACTCAAGTGTTGCTTTAGCAATATGCTTAGGGTCATTGTCCTGCTGGAAAGTGAACCTCCGTCCCAGTCTCAAATCTCTGGAAGACTGAAACAGGTTTCCCTCAAGAATTTCCCTGTATTTAGCGCCATTCATCATTCCTTCAATTCTGACCAGTTTCCCAGTCCCTGCCGATGAAAAACATCCCCACAGCATGATGCTGCCACCACCATGCTTCATTCTGAGGATGGTGTTCTCAGGGTGATGAGAGGTGTTGGGTTTGTGCCAGACATTTTATTTGATGGCCAAAAAAGCTCAATTTTTGTCTCATCTGACCTCATCTGACGTGTTTGCTTATTTTTTTCTTTAAGCAATGGCTTTTTTCTGGCCACTCTTCCGTAAAGCCCAGCTCTGTGTAGTGTTCGGCTTAAAGTGGTCCTATGGACAGATACTCCAATCTCCGCTGTAGAGCTTTGTAGCTCCTTCAGGGTTATCTTTGGTCTCTTTGTTGCCTCTCTGATTAATGCCCTCCTTCCCTGGTCCATGATTTTTAGTGGGCGGCCCTTTCTTGGCAGGTTTGTTGTGGTGCCATATTCTTTCCATGTTTTAATAATGGAATTAATGGTGGTCTGTGGGATGTTCAAATTTTCAGATATTTTTTTATAACCCAACCCTGATCTGTACTTTACATTTACATTTTAGATTTTTGTCATTTAGCAGACGCTCTTATCCAGAGCGACTTACAAATTGGTGCATTCACCTTATGATAGCCAGTGGGACAACCACTTTACAATATGTTTTTTTTTTTTTTGGGTGGGGTAAGGGGGGGTAGAATGATTACTTTATCCTATCCCAGGTATTCCTTAAAGAGGTGGGGTTTCAAGTGTCTCCGGAAGGTGGTGAGTGACTCCGCTGTCCTGGCGTCATGAGGGAGCTTGTTCCACCATTGGGGTGCCAGAGCAGCGAACGGTTTTGACTGGGTTGAGCGGGAACTGTGCTTCCACAGAGGTAGGGGGGCCAGCAGGCCAGAGGTGGATGAACGCAATGCCCTCGTTTGGGTGTAGGGACTGATCAGAGCCTGAAGGTGCGGAGGTGCCGTTCCCCTCACAGCTCCATAGGCAAGCACCATGGTCTTGTAGCAGATGCAAGCTTCAACTGGAAGCCAGTGGAGTGTGCGGAGGAGTGGGGTGACGTGAGAGAACTTGGGAAGGTTGAACACCAGACGGGCTGCGGCGTTCTGGATGAGTTGTAGGGGTTTAATGGCACAGGCAGGGAGCCCAGCCAACAGTGAGTTGCAGTAATCCAGACGGGAGATGACAAGTGCCTGGATTAGGACCTGTGCCGCTTCCTGTGTAATGCAGGGTCGTACTCTGCGAATGTTGTAGAGCATGAACCTACAGGATCGGGTCACCGCCTTGATGTTAGCAGAGAACGACAGGGTGTTGTCCAGGGTCACGCCAAGGCTCTTTGCACTCTGGGAGGAGGACACAACGGAGTTGTCAACCGTGATGGCGAGATCATGGAACGGGCAGTCCTTCCCCGGGAGGATGAGCAGCTCCGTCTTGCCGAGGTTCAGCTTGAGGTGTGTATATATACTGAGATCATGTGACAGATCATGTGACACTTAGATTGCACACAGGTGGACTTTATTTAACTAATTATGTGACCTCTGAAGGTAATTGGTTGCACCAGATCTTATTTAGGGGCTTCATAGGAAAGGGGGTGAATACATATGCACGCACCACTTTTCAGTTATTTATTTTTCATAATTTTTTTAAACAAGTTATTTTTTTCATTTCACTTCACCAATTTGGACTATTTTGTGTATGTCCATTACATGAAATCCAAATAAAAATCAATTTTAATTACAGGTTGTAATGCAACAAAATAGGAAAAACGTCAAGGGGGATGAATACTTTTGCAAAGCACTGTAAGCCTATTTTATGACGTTTCCACTGGATCAGTCCCCGTCATAGGATGCCACCTTTCCAACAAGTCAGTTCATTGAATTTCTGCTCTGCTAGAGCTGCCCCGGTCAACTGTAAGTGCTGTTATTGTGAAGTGGAAACGTCTAGAAGCAACAACGACTCAGCCGCGAATTGGTTGGCCACACAAGCTCACAGAACGGGACTGCCAAGTGATGAAGCGCGTAGTGTGTAATAATCGTCTGTCCTCGGTTGCAACACTCACTACTGAGTTCCAAACTGCCTCTGGAAGCAACGTCAGCACAATAACTGTTCGTCGGGAGCTTCATGAACTGGGTTTCCATGGCCGAGCAGCGGCACACAAGCCTGAGATCACCATGCGCAATGCCAAGCGTCGGCTGGAGTGGTGTAAAGCTCGCCGCCATTGGACTCTGGAGCAGTGGAAACGCAATCTCTGGAGCGATGAATCACGCTTCACCATCTGGCAGTCCAACGGATGAATCTGGGTTTAACGGATGCCAGGAGAACGCTACCTGCCCCAATGCATTGTGCCAACTGGTAGTCCCCTGTAGCTCAGTTGGTAGAGCATGGTGCTTGCAACGCCAGGGTTGTTGGTTAGTTTTCCACGGAGGGCCAGTATGAAAAATGTATGCACTCACTAACTGTAAGTCGCTCTGCATAAGAGCGTCTGCTAAATGACTAAAAATGTAAATGTAATTATTTAATTTTTTTAATCAGAGCATGATATTTTTCCCTTTCACGCTGAGTGGTTATTGAAAGGGACAAAGCTGGAAAGATTTTTCAAATACATTGAGGAACTATTGTCGTTATCAATGGATGTAAAAACAGACTTAATTTCCTTGCTGTTTGAGGTGAAGAAAACATTACTTTGAGAAACTGGTGGTGCATTAAGCCAATCAGAAATACTATCAGATTCCCAAACGGGCACATTTGTATGCCTCCATTAGCGCGCAGGCCAGGTAGCCTATAGGACTACTTCAATGCATGCGTGTCCTTACTCAACATTACCAGCAGCGCTCCAAACAAAATAATAACAATGCCTAAATTGACAAAACTGGTAAATGGAATGAAATAAACCAAGACAAAGTGTAGCCTAGGTTGTACACTCTGCAAACAAAGTAATTTTGGACTGACAAATGTAGTTGATAGTTTCAAATACATGCAACTTATAAGTTACATATCACAAAATTGAAATATTTTGCACATCAGAGCAACCTTGAGGAATTCCTGTTTGAGTCAGAAAAAGATATTCATATGATAGGTGAGATATATAAACCCTTGCAGAGAGCCGATCCAACTGACAATCTCTTAGAATTTTGTAAAAACTATTGGAACAAAGACTTAAAAAGAACTGATGTGTCACGCCCTGGCTCTGGCGACTCTAGTATGTTGAGCCAGAGTGTGAGTTTTCATTTGTTTTTCGTTTCTAGTTGTTGCATTTCTATGTTGGCCAGAATGGTTCTCAATCAGAGGCAACGAGTGTCAGCTGTTGCTGGTTGTCTCTGATTGGGAACCATATTTAGACAGCCTGTTTTCCCACAGTGGTTGTGGGATCTTGTTCCAGTGTGGTTTGTGTTAGACCGAGGACGTCACGTTATCGTTTGTTGTTTTGTTCGTGTTATCATCATTATTTAATAAATATGTTCACTTTTCACGCTGCGCCTTGGTCATCTGTACCCGACGATCGTGACATGATGTTGGCACAAGATGGAGGGAATGTTAGAGCATAAGTAACAAAATTACAGTCATCAAAAATGTACGCTTAATCCAGTATAAACTAATGTATAGAATGTATTATACAAGAGACAAAATTCACAAATTCTACAGCACAACGGCAGAGTCATGTCTCAAGTGTAAAACTAACAATGATTCAATAATTTATGCCTTCTGGGAATGTTATGAAATCCAAAAGTTATGAAATATGAAAGCGGAGATAGAAAATTGGCTGTCAGAAGTATTACAATGTAAACTTACTTTTAATCCATCTGTTTGCATATTTCAAGACATGACATATGGAGGTGTAGTGAGGTAAATGTAAAATGTTAGCAGGGTGGAGGTTAGGGTTAGACAGGGTGGAGGTTAGGGTTAGACAGGGTGGAGGTTAGACAGGGTGGAGGTTAGGGTTAGACAGGGTGGAGGTTAGGGTTAGACAGGGTGGAGGTTAGGGTTAGACAGGGTGGAGGTTAGGGTTAGACAGGGTGGAGGTTAGACAGGGTGGAGGTTAGACAGGGTGGAGGTTAGTGTTAGACAGGGTGGAGGTTAGGGTTAGACAGGGTGGAGGTTAGGGTTAGACAGGGTGGAGGTTAGGGTTAGACAGGGTGGAGGTTAGGGTTAGACAGGGTGGAGGTTAGTGTTAGACAGGGTGGAGGTTAGGGTTAGACAGGGTGGAGGTTAGTGTTAGCAGGGTGGAGGTTAGGGTTAGACAGGGTGGAGGTTAGGGTTAGACAGGGTGGAGGTTAGGGTTAGACAGGGTGGAGGTTAGTGTTAGACAGGGTGGAGGTTAGGGTTAGACAGGGTGGAGGTTAGGGTTAAACAGGGTGGAGGTTAGGGTTAGACAGGGTGGAGGTTAGGGTTAGACAGGGTGGAGGTTAGGGTTAGACAGGGTGGAGGTTAGGGTTAGACAGGGTGGAGGTTAGGGTTAGACAGGGTGGAGGTTAGGGTTAGACAGGGTGGAGGTTAGGGTTAGACAGGGTGGAGGTTAGGGTTAGACAGGGTGGAGGTTAGGGTTAGACAGGGTGGAGGTTAGGGTTAGACAGGGTGGAGGTTAGGGTTAGACAGGGTGGAGGTTAGACAGGGTGGAGGTTAGGGTTAGACAGGGTGGAGGTTAGGGTTAGACAGGGTGGAGGTTAGGGTTAGACAGGGTGGAGGTTAGTGTTAGACAGGGTGGAGGTTAGGGTTAGACAGGGTGGAGGTTAGGGTTAGACAGGGTGGAGGTTAGGGTTAGACAGGGTGGAGGTTAGGGTTAGACAGGGTGGAGGTTAGGGTTAGACAGGGTGGAGGTTAGACAGGGTGGAGGTTAGGGTTAGACAGGGTGGAGGTTAGGGTTAGACAGGGTGGAGGTTAGGGTTAGACAGGGTGGAGGTTAGTGTTAGACAGGGTGGAGGTTAGGGTTAGACAGGGTGGAGGTTAGTGTTAGACAGGGTGGAGGTTAGTGTTAGACAGGGTGGAGGTTAGGGTTAGACAGGGTGGAGGTTAGGGTTAGACAGGGTGGAGGTTAGACAGGGTGGAGGTTAGGGTTAGACAGGGTGGAGGTTAGGGTTAGACAGGGTGGAGGTTAGGGTTAGACAGGGTGGAGGTTAGGGTTAGACAGGGTGGAGGTTAGGGTTAGACAGGGTGGAGGTTAGACAGGGTGGAGGTTAGGGTTAGACAGGGTGGAGGTTAGACAGGGTGGAGGTTAGACAGGGTGGAGGTTAGGGTTAGACAGGGTGGAGGTTAGTGTTAGACAGGGTGGAGGTTAGGGTTAGACAGGGTGGAGGTTAGACAGGGTGGAGGTTAGACAGGGTGGAGGTTAGTGTTAGCAGGGTGGAGGTTAGGGTTAGACAGGGTGGAGGTTAGACAGGGTGGAGGTTAGGGTTAGACAGGGTGGAGGTTAGACAGGGTGGAGGTTAGGGTTAGACAGGGTGGAGGTTAGGGTTAAACAGGGTGGAGGTTAGACAGGGTGGAGGTTAGGGTTAGACAGGGTGGAGGTTAGTGTTAGACAGGGTGGAGGTTAGGGTTAGACAGGGTGGAGGTTAGGGTTAGACAGGGTGGAGGTTAGACAGGGTGGAGGTTAGTGTTAGACAGGGTGGAGGTTAGTGTTAGACAGGGTGGAGGTTAGACAGGGTGGAGGTTAGGGTTAGACAGGGTGGAGGTTAGGGTTAGACAGGGTGGAGGTTAGGGTTAGACAGGGTGGAGGTTAGACAGGGTGGAGGTTAGGGTTAGACAGGGTGGAGGTTAGACAGGGTGGAGGTTAGTGTTAGACAGGGTGGAGGTTAGGGTTAGACAGGGTGGAGGTTAGACAGGGTGGAGGTTAGGGTTAGACAGGGTGGAGGTTAGGGTTAGACAGGGTGGAGGTTAGGGTTAGACAGGGTGGAGGTTAGACAGGGTGGAGGTTAGTGTTAGACAGGGTGGAGGTTAGTATTAGACAGGGTGGAGGTTAGGGTTAGACAGGGTGGAGGTTAGTGTTAGACAGGGTGGAGGTTAGGGTTAGACAGGGTGGAGGTTAGTGTTAGACAGGGTGGAGGTTAGGGTTAGACAGGGTGGAGGTTAGTGTTAGACAGGGTGGAGGTTAGGGTTAGACAGGGTGGAGGTTAGGGTTAGACAGGGTGGAGGTTAGGGTTAGACAGGGTGGAGGTTAGGGTTAGACAGGGTGGAGGTTAGGGTTAGACAGGGTGGAGGTTAGGGTTAGACAGGGTGGAGGTTAGGGTTAGACAGGGTGGAGGTTAGGGTTAGACAGGGTGGAGGTTAGTGTTAGACAGGGTGGAGGTTAGGGTTAGACAGGGTGGAGGTTAGACAGGGTGGAGGTTAGACAGGGTGGAGGTTAGTGTTAGACAGGGTGGAGGTTAGGGTTAGACAGGGTGGAGGTTAGGGTTAGACAGGGTGGAGGTTAGACAGGGTGGAGGTTAGTGTTAGACAGGGTGGAGGTTAGGGTTAGACAGGGTGGAGGTTAGGGTTAGACAGGGTGGAGGTTAGACAGGGTGGAGGTTAGGGTTAGACAGGGTGGAGGTTAGGGTTAGACAGGGTGGAGGTTAGGGTTAGACAGGGTGGAGGTTAGACAGGGTGGAGGTTAGGGTTAGACAGGGTGGAGGTTAGTATTAGACAGGGTGGAGGTTAGGGTTAGACAGGGTGGAGGTTAGGGTTAGACAGGGTGGAGGTTAGTGTTAGACAGGGTGGAGGTTAGGGTTAGACAGGGTGGAGGTTAGTGTTAGACAGGGTGGAGGTTAGACAGGGTGGAGGTTAGACAGGGTGGAGGTTAGACAGGGTGGAGGTTAGACAGGGTGGAGGTTAGGGTTAGACAGGGTGGAGGTTAGTATTAGACAGGGTGGAGGTTAGGGTTAGACAGGGTGGAGGTTAGTGTTAGACAGGGTGGAGGTTAGGGTTAGACAGGGTGGAGGTTAGTGTTAGACAGGGTGGAGGTTAGACGGGGTGGAGGTTAGACAGGGTGGAGGTTAGACAGGGTGGAGGTTAGACAGGGTGGAGGTTAGGGTTAGACAGGGTGGAGGTTAGTATTAGACAGGGTGGAGGTTAGGGTTAGACAGGGTGGAGGTTAGACAGGGTGGAGGTTAGACAGGGTGGAGGTTAGGGTTAGACAGGGTGGAGGTTAGGGTTAGACAGGGTGGAGGTTAGACAGGGTGGAGGTTAGACAGGGTGGAGGTTAGGGTTAGACAGGGTGGAGGTTAGTATTAGACAGGGTGGAGGTTAGGGTTAGACAGGGTGGAGGTTAGGGTTAGACAGGGTGGAGGTTAGGGTTAGACAGGGTGGAGGTTAGACAGGGTGGAGGTTAGGGTTAGACAGGGTGGAGGTTAGGGTTAGACAGGGTGGAGGTTAGGGTTAGACAGGGTGGAGGTTAGGGTTAGACAGGGTGGAGGTTAGACAGGGTGGAGGTTAGGGTTAGACAGGGTGGAGGTTAGGGTTAGACAGGGTGGAGGTTAGGGTTAGACAGGGTGGAGGTTAGGGTTAGACAGGGTGGAGGTTAGACAGGGTGGAGGTTAGGGTTAGACAGGGTGGAGGTTAGGGTTAGACAGGGTGGAGGTTAGGGTTAGACAGGGTGGAGGTTAGACAGGGTGGAGGTTAGGGTTAGACAGGGTGGAGGTTAGGGTTAGACAGGGTGGAGGTTAGGGTTAGACAGGGTGGAGGTTAGGGTTAGACAGGGTGGAGGTTAGGGTTAGACAGGGTGGAGGTTAGACAGGGTGGAGGTTAGGGTTAGACAGGGTGGAGGTTAGGGTTAGACAGGGTGGAGGTTAGGGTTAGACAGGGTGGAGGTTAGACAGGGTGGAGGTTAGGGTTAGACAGGGTGGAGGTTAGACAGGGTGGAGGTTAGGGTTAGACAGGGTGGAGGTTAGGGTTAGACAGGGTGGAGGTTAGGGTTAGACAGGGTGGAGGTTAGGGTTAGACAGGGTGGAGGTTAGGGTTAGATAGGGTGGAGGTTAGGGTTAGACAGGGTGGAGGTTAGACAGGGTGGAGGTTAGGGTTAGACAGGGTGGAGGTTAGGGTTAGACAGGGTGGAGGTTAGGGTTAGACAGGGTGGAGGTTAGGGTTAGACAGGGTGGAGGTTAGGGTTAGACAGGGTGGAGGTTAGGGTTAGACAGGGTGGAGGTTAGGGTTAGACAGGCTGGAGGTTAGGGTTAGACAGGGTGGAGGTTAGGGTTTGACAGGGTGGAGGTTAGACAGGGTGGAGGTTAGTGTTAGACAGGGTGGAGGTTAGGGTTTGACAGGGTGGAGGTTAGACAGGGTGGAGGTTAGGGTTAGACAGGGTGGAGGTTAGTGTTAGCAGGGTGGAGGTTAGGGTTAGACAGGGTGGAGGTTAGGGTTAGACAGGGTGGAGGTTAGGGTTAGACAGGGTGGAGGTTAGGGTTAGACAGGGTGGAGGTTAGTGTTAGACAGGGTGGAGGTTAGGGTTAGACAGGGTGGAGGTTAGTGTTAGACAGGGTGGAGGTTAGGGTTAGACAGGGTGGAGGTTAGTGTTAGACAGGGTGGAGGTTAGGGTTAGACAGGGTGGAGGTTAGGGTTAGACAGGGTGGAGGTTAGGGTTAGACAGGGTGGAGGTTAGACAGGGTGGAGGTTAGTGTTAGCAGGGTGGAGGTTAGGGTTAGACAGGGTGGAGGTTAGGGTTAGACAGGGTGGAGGTTAGGGTTAGACAGGGTTAGACAGGGTGGAGGTTAGACAGGGTGGAGGTTAGGGTTAGACAGGGTGGAGGTTAGGGTTAGACAGGGTGGAGGTTAGGGTTAGACAGGGTGGAGGTTAGGGTTAGACAGGGTGGAGGTTAGACAGGGTGGAGGTTAGACAGGGTGGAGGTTAGGGTTAGACAGGGTGGAGGTTAGGGTTAGACAGGGTGGAGGTTAGACAGGGTGGAGGTTAGGGTTAGACAGGGTGGAGGTTAGTGTTAGACAGGGTGGAGGTTAGGGTTAGACAGGGTGGAGGTTAGACAGGGTGGAGGTTAGACAGGGTGGAGGTTAGGGTTAGACAGGGTGGAGGTTAGGGTTAGACAGGGTGGAGGTTAGGGTTAGACAGGGTGGAGGTTAGACAGGGTGGAGGTTAGGGTTAGACAGGGTGGAGGTTAGGGTTAGACAGGGTGGAGGTTAGACAGGGTGGAGGTTAGGGTTAGACAGGGTGGAGGTTAGGGTTAGACAGGGTGGAGGTTAGGGTTAGACAGGGTGGAGGTTAGGGTGGAGGTTAGGGTTAGACAGGGTGGAGGTTAGGGTTAGACAGGGTGGAGGTTAGGGTTAGACAGGGTGGAGGTTAGGGTTAGACAGGGTGGAGGTTAGACAGGGTGGAGGTTAGGGTTAGACAGGGTGGAGGTTAGGGTTAGACAGGGTGGAGGTTAGACAGGGTGGAGGTTAGACAGGGTGGAGGTTAGGGTTAGACAGGGTGGAGGTTAGGGTTAGACAGGGTGGAGGTTAGGGTTTGACAGGGTGGAGGTTAGACAGGGTGGAGGTTAGGGTTAGACAGGGTGGAGGTTAGACAGGGTGGAGGTTAGTGTTAGACAGGGTGGAGGTTAGACAGGGTGGAGGTTAGGGTTTGACAGGGTGGAGGTTAGACAGGGTGGATGTTAGGGTTAGACCGGGTGGAGGTTAGGGTTAGACAGGGTGGAGGTTAGACAAGGTGGAGGTTAGGGTTAGACAGGGTGGAGGTTAGGGTTACACAGGGTGGAGGTTAGTGTTAGCAGGGTGGAGGTTAGTGTTAGACAGGGTGGAGGTTAGTGTTAGACAGGGTGGAGGTTAGGGTTAGACAGGGTGGAGGTTAGGGTTAGACAGGGTGGAGGTTAGGGTTAGACAGGGTGGAGGTTAGACAGGGTCGAGGTTAGGGTTAGACAGGGTGGAGGTTAGGGTTAGACAGGGTGGAGGTTAGGGTTAGACAGGGTGGAGGTTAGTGTTAGACATGGTGGAGGTTAGGGTTAGACAGGGTGGAGGTTAGGGTTAGACAGGGTGGAGGTTAGGGTTAGACAGGGTGGAGGTTAGGGTTAGACAGGGTGGAGGTTAGTGTTAGACAGGGTGGAGGTTAGGGTTAGACAGGGTGGAGGTTAGGGTTAGACAGGGTGGAGGTTAGGGTTAGACAGGGTGGAGGTTAGGGTTAGACAGGGTGGAGGTTAGGGTTAGACAGGGTGGAGGTTAGTGTTAGACAGGGTGGAGGTTAGACAGGGTGGAGGTTAGACAGGGTGGAGGTTAGGGTTAGACAGGGTGGAGGTTAGGGTTAGACAGGGTGGAGGTTAGGGTTAGACAGGGTGGAGGTTAGGGTTAGACAGGGTGGAGGTTAGACAGGGTGGAGGTTAGGGTTAGACAGGGTGGAGGTTAGGGTTAGACAGGGTGGAGGTTAGGGTTAGACAGGGTGGAGGTTAGGGTTAGACAGGGTGGAGGTTAGTGTTAGACAGGGTGGAGGTTAGGGTTAGACAGGGTGGAGGTTAGGGTTAGACAGGGTGGAGGTTAGGGTTAGACAGGGTGGAGGTTAGGGTTAGACAGGGTGGAGGTTAGGGTTAGACAGGGTGGAGGTTAGGGTTAGACAGGGTGGAGGTTAGGGTTAGACAGGGTGGAGGTTAGACAGGGTGGAGGTTAGGGTTAGACAGGGTGGAGGTTAGGGTTAGACAGGGTGGAGGTTAGTGTTAAACAGGGTGGAGGTTAGGGTTAGACAGGGTGGAGGTTAGGGTTAGACAGGGTGGAGGTTAGGGTTAGACAGGGTGGAGGTTAGGGTTAGACAGGGTGGAGGTTAGGGTTAGACAGGGTGGAGGTTAGGGTTAGACAGGGTGGAGGTTAGGGTTAGACAGGGTGGAGGTTAGGGTTAGACAGGGTGGAGGTTAGGGTTAGACAGGGTGGAGGTTAGGGTTAGACAGGGTGGAGGTTAGACAGGGTGGAGGTTAGGGTTAGACAGGGTGGAGGTTAGGGTTAGACAGGGTGGAGGTTAGGGTTAGACAGGGTGGAGGTTAGGGTTAGACAGGGTGGAGGTTAGGGTTAGACAGGGTGGAGGTTAGGGTTAGACAGGGTGGAGGTTAGGGTTAGACAGGGTGGAGGTTAGGGTTAGACAGGGTGGAGGTTAGACAGGGTGGAGGTTAGGGTTAGACAGGGTGGAGGTTAGACAGGGTGGAGGTTAGGGTTAGACAGGGTGGAGGTTAGGGTTAGACAGGGTGGAGGTTAGGGTTAGACAGGGTGGAGGTTAGTGTTAGACAGGGTGGAGGTTAGGGTTAGACAGGGTGGAGGTTAGGGTTAGACAGGGTGGAGGTTAGGGTTAGACAGGGTGGAGGTTAGACAGGGTGGAGGTTAGGGTTAGACAGGGTGGAGGTTAGACAGGGTGGAGGTTAGGGTTAGACAGGGTGGAGGTTAGGGTTAGACAGGGTGGAGGTTAGACAGGGTGGAGGTTAGACAGGGTGGAGGTTAGTGTTAGACAGGGTGGAGGTTAGGGTTAGACAGGGTGGAGGTTAGACAGGGTGGAGGTTAGTGTTAGACAGGGTGGAGGTTAGGGTTAGACAGGGTGGAGGTTAGGGTTAGACAGGGTGGAGGTTAGGGTTAGACAGGGTGGAGGTTAGTGTTAGACAGGGTGGAGGTTAGGGTTAGACAGGGTGGAGGTTAGGGTTAGACAGGGTGGAGGTTAGGGTTAGACAGGGTGGAGGTTAGGGTTAGACAGGGTGGAGGTTAGGGTTAGACAGGGTGGAGGTTAGGGTTAGACAGGGTGGAGGTTAGTGTTAGACAGGGTGGAGGTTAGTGTTAGACAGGGTGGAGGTTAGGGTTAGACAGGGTGGAGGTTAGGGTTAGACAGGGTGGAGGTTAGGGTTAGACAGGGTGGAGGTTAGGGTTAGACAGGGTGGAGGTTAGGGTTAGACAGGGTGGAGGTTAGGGTTAGACAGGGTGGAGGTTAGGGTTAGACAGGGTGGAGGTTAGGGTTAGACAGGGTGGAGGTTAGGGTTAGACAGGGTGGAGGTTAGTGTTAGACAGGGTGGAGGTTAGTGTTAGACAGCAGAGCCTGGTCAGCCAATCAGCTTGATAGATCTCAGTCAAAAGCAGAGTTGTGTCTTAAAGCAAATCCTCTCACCCGTCAGGACGCGGTCGACCCCAGCCCCCACACCCCTCCTAACCCCCCCCCTCCCTTCCTTCCACCCGTCAGGACGCGGTCGTGGTAATATATCTGGTCAGTGGTAATATAGCTGGTCAGTGGTACTATAGCTGGTCAGTGGTAATATAGCTGGTCAGTGGTAATATAGCTGGTCAGTGGTAATATAGCTGGTCAGTGGTAATATAGCTGGTCAGTGGTAATCTAGCTGGTTAGTGGTAATATAGCTGGTCAGTTGTAATATAGCTGGTCAGTGGTAATATAGCTGGTCAGTGGTAATATATCTGGTCAGTGGTAATATATCTGGTCAGTGGTAATATAGCTGGTCAGTGGTAATATCGCTGGGCTGGACAATATAATTAGTTAAAATTCACCTAAGGCTGATAAACGTCCAAAGAACAGTGTCTGAGCTCGAACACTAGAGCGACGCCGTAGCAAATGAATTGAAACGAGCCTCTTCTGACTGGAAGGAAGCTTAGAATTCAATTTTCCCTTAATGGCACAAATGTATTGCTACAATCTGTTCTTTTAGAATGTTCCTATAGGAAACAAGCCTCAGATTTCCGATAGTAACGTGTAATTTCTGACATTTTAAGAACTCTCTGCCTTACATCATTACAAAGAGGAGATTCTCCTGATTAAAATGGTTTCTGACTTGAACAAATCAAAAGATACACATTTTGAAATATTTGGCGAAATAGACAGACACACCCCTGGTTCCCCTATGGGAATCAGTGGCAGAACCTCAGATTTCCCTGAGGAAAAATTTACTTTTTTGACGTTTTAACTACCAGCAATTGCCTAAACTTACATCATTAGCAAGAAACGACCGGTGAACAGGTCAGGGTTCCATAGCCGCAGGCAGAACAGTGGAAACTGGAGCAGCAGCACGACCAGGTGGACTGGGGACAGCCAGGAGTCATCAGGCCAGGTAGTCCTGAGGCATGGTCCTCCGGGATGGGAGAGAGGGAGAGAGAGAGAGAGAGGGAATTAGAGGGAGCATATTTAAGATCACACAGGACACCAGAGAGAGGGGAGCCGGCCAGGCAGAGACAGCAAGGGTGGTTCGTCGCTCCAGTGCCTTTCCGTTCACCTTCACACTCCTGGGCCAGACTACACTCAATCATAGGACCTACTGAAGAGAGGAGTCTTCAGTAAATACGTAAAGGTCGAGACCGAGTCTGCGTCTCTCACATGGACAGGCAGACCATTCCATAAAAATGGAGCTCTATAGGAGAAAGCCCTGCCTCCAGCTGTTTGCTTAGAAATTCTAGGGACAATAAGGAGGCCTGCGTCTTGTGACCGTAGCGTACGTGTAGGTACGTACGGCAGAACCAAATCGGAGAGGTGGGTAGGAGCAAGCCCATGTAATGCTTTGTAGGTCAGCAGTAAAACCTTGAAATCAGCCCTAGCCTTAACAGGAAGCCAGTAGAGAGGCTAGCACTGGAGTAATATGATCAAATGTGTTGGTTCTAGTCAAGATTCTAGCAGCCGTGAGGTCTGTGAAAGGTGACTCTTTGTTAAACTTGAATGCCAGTTTATAACTTTAGTGATTTGATTTGCTCTCCCGAACCCAAAACAAACGCTCTTCAAAGAGCCAACACCCACCGTCCCGTCCCCCTGATCATACTCGGTTTTATATTCATATTGTACTTAATTCCAACACATGCTAATCAAACTCTCTTTCCAGGACTGGATGTATTTGTATACAGTGTATATATTATGTTTATATGACTTCTTTATGTATTGTTTTGAATGTCTGCCTCTCAATATTTCTAGTGGGGGCTTAAAATGCACCACAAACTTTGTTGTTCTTGTGATTTACATTCACTAGAAACATACTTTTCTTTGACAAAAACCAAATCATGAGTAATGAAGGGCTCATTTCCATTGTATGTGTCTGTGGGTTACATTTGAGATATTACACAGCTACAGAAATATAGTGTTTAAAAAAGTATTTGAACAGATTACTGTGAATGAATATATTTTTATTTAACCTTTATTTAACCAGGTAAGCCAGTTGAGAACAAGTTCTCATTTACAACTGCGACCTGGCCAAGATAAAGCAAAGCAGTGTGATTTTAAAAACAACAACACAGAGTTACATATGGGGTAAACAAAACATAAAGTCAAAAATACAACAGAAAATATATATATACAGTGTGTGCGAATGTAGTAAATTATGGAGGTAAGGCAATAAATAGGCCATAGTGCAAAATAATTACAATTTCGTATTAACACTGGAATGATAGATGTGCAAATAAAGATACTGGGGTGCAAATTATAATGATATAATGATGATTCATGTTTATTGTTAACTGTTTTTTATGCTCATGTTTTGAAATTGTACTTGATTACTATTTCAATAACAATTATCAATAATCCTGAACATTAATTCAGTCACCTAGTTGATACATTCATTGTCAAATTCATAAACCAGGTCCTGCAATTCTCAATTATACCATAAGGTGGCAGCACAATCACAAATTACATTTTCTGAGGTTTCCTTGAGATTGACTTTGTGTCTGTGCTATCTAGTGGAAATCAGATTTCAGACGCTTGCTACTGACAATAGAGTGCTGATTAGGCTTGGGCACTATACCGTGTAAACCGTATACGGGAGTATTTGGAAAAAGCCACTGGATGGACTTTCAATACCGTCAATACCGTTGAAACTATTTATATGCAGGTCCTTTCATACATTTGAATATTTGTAGCTACTTTTTAAGTAAATAGTGAACTTGTGCAATGCGTTAGGAGATGAAGAACGCAATGTTCTTTATTTCATCTGTCACATTATTATGAAGCTTGTGGTAGTCCCCAGTCACGTGGTGTTTGTTTACAACGACGACGAGAGTCTGTGACTATATGAGCCCTGTGAGTCACTCACTGTTGTGCAGCATGCGCCAGGTGATCTAATTACATTTACATTTACGTCATTTAGCATAATTACAGGATGGAATTCACAACTAAATGTTTGTCAGCTAGATATTCTAAAACTATTAAGTTAACTGTCTAAAATGTGCCAAATGCTCTGCAGTTGTGCATTTGTTTTTCTAATTTAGTAGCTAGTTAGCCATCTAGCTGAGTGTATAGCTTCTAACCAAAATCAAGCATTCGCTTGGTAACAGCAGAGAATCCTCTCCTGGATCAACAGCCTTGCTGTCTAATATTTGTTTTGTGCGTGCAGCAAACTGTGAGTAGCATTTTTAGTTACTTGTATAGTTTAGGTCAGAAACTGTACAAAATGTTCGCAATGCGCTCGTTAGCATTTAGTTAGCATTCTCTATGGAATTTTACATGTACTTGTTAACATTGCTAACCTTCGGATTACAGGAGTATCAGTGGGGTTTGAAAACAGCGGCCCTTGTGTTCAGAGCCGGTATTACCGAATATCTCGGTATGAAGCTATGATGATCTGGGTACCGCCCAAGCCTAGTGCTGACCTATCTCATTGACATATTTCACTAGATATATCAAGAACATTCTAATGGCATGTCATTGCCTGAAAAATCGAATGCAAAAGGCTTAAAAAATGAAAAAGCAAGCTTAATGCATGCAAGACTCAAACTTGTGAAGTAAGTATCACGATGTGTGAGCAAATCCTCTACGCTACTATATTATCTCTGCATTAATGTGCAGGTGACTCATATTATTGACACTTTCATAGGGCATTGTTAGCCGCTCTGCCTTCTCGCGCAAGTAGCCAACTCAACAAGCCCCGCGAGCACTCTTGCCTTCTAGCGCAAGTGAAGGGCTTGTTGAAGTAATTTGCTAGCCGCAAGGGTTGCATGATGTAATCTGTTGGCGGGCTGTGGAATATGATGAATATCTCTTGAGTCTTTTCTACTTCCCTATTCTGAGGCTCTGGCATATGAGATATTGAGATGCTTCAAAATGCACACTATAAAAATTCCTTGCGCCTGGGTTAATTTACATACTAATTTATTTTTGGGTTGAGATTAGCACATCTGAACAGTAATTATTCTGCCGGGGTTCATTACCTGCTATAGCAAAAGCAACACAGGCCTAATATGGTATATACAGTCGTGGTCAAAAGTTTTGAGAATGACACACATATTAATTTTCACAAAGTCTGCTGCCTCAGTTTTTATGATGGCAATTTGCATACACTCCAGAATGTCATGAAGAGTGATCAGATGAATTGCAATTAATTGCAAAGTCCCTCTTTGCCATGAAAATGACCTTAATCCCAAAACAACATTTCCACTGCATTTCAGCCCTGCCACAAAAGGACCAGCTGACATCATGTCAGTGATTCTCTCGTTAACACAGGTGAGAGTGTTGACAAGGACAAGGCTGGAGATCACTCTGTCATGCTGATTGAGTTAGAATAACAGACTGGAAGCTTTAAAAGGAGGGTGGTGCTTGAAACCATTGTTCTTCCTCTGTTAACCATGGTTACCTGCAAGGAAACACGTGCCGTCATCATTGCTTTGCACAAAAAGGGCCTCACAGGCAAGGATATTGCTGCTAGTAAGATGCACCTAAATCAACCATTTATCGGATCATCAAGAACTTCAAGGAGAGAGGTTCAATTGTTGTGAAGAAGGCTTCAGTGCGCCCAAGAAAGTCCAGCAAGCGCCAGGACCGGGGCACCACCAGTGCAGAGCTTGCTCAGGAATGGCAGCAGGCAGGTGTGAGTGCATCTGCACGCACAGTGAGGCGAAGACTTTTGGAGGATGGCCTGGTGTCAAGAAGGGCAGCGAGGAAGCCACTTCTCTCCAGGAAAAACATCAGGGACAGACTGATATTCTGCAAAAGGTACAGGGATTGCACTGCTGAGGACGGGTAAAGTCATTTTCTCTGATGAATCCCCTTTCCGATTGTTTGGGGCATCCGGAAAAAAACTTGTCCAGAGAAGACAAGGTGAGCGCTACCATCAGTCCTGTGTCATGCCAACAGTAAAGCATCCTGAGACCATTCATGTGTGGGGTTGCTTCTCAGCCAAGGGAGTGGGCTCACTCACAATTTTGCCTAAGAACACAGCCATGGATAAAGAATGGTACCAACACATCCTCCGAGAGCAACTTCTCCCAACCATCCAAGAACAGTTTGGTGACGACCAATGCCTTTTCCAGCATGATGGAGCACCTTGCCATAAGGCAAAAGTGATAACTAAGTGGCTCGGGGAACAAAACATCAAAATGTTGGGTCCATGGCCAGGAAACTCCCCAGACCTTAATCCCATTGAGAACTTGTGGTCAATCCTCAAGAGGCGGGTGAACAAACAAAAACCCACAAATTCTGACAAACTCCAAACATTGATTATGCAGGAATGGGGTGCCAACAGTCAGGATGTGGCCCAGAAGTTAATTGACAGCATGCCAGGGCAGATTGCAGAGGTCTTGAAAAAGAAGGGTCAACACTGCAAATATTGACTCTTTGCATAAACTTAATGTAGTTGTCAATAAAAGCCTTTGACACTTATGGAATGCTTGTAATTATACTTCAGTATACCATAGTAACATCTGACAAAAATATCTAAAAACACTGAAGCAGCAAA
Source organism: Coregonus lavaretus (assembly GCF_964263955.1). Taxonomy (NCBI): domain Eukaryota; kingdom Metazoa; phylum Chordata; class Actinopteri; order Salmoniformes; family Salmonidae; genus Coregonus; species Coregonus lavaretus. The sequence goes on from NC_140004.1 coordinate 49,431,257, forward strand.
CTTTGTGAAGACCAATACTTGTGTCATTCTCAAAACTTTTGGAAAGTAATGACAAAGCAAAAACTGGTTTTTAGAAATTGTTGCAATTTTATTTATTTTGAAACACGGAAATATCACATTTACATAAGTATTCAGACCCGTTACTCAGTACTTTGTTGAAGGACCTTTAGCAGCGATTACAGCCTCGAGTCTTCTTGGGTATGACGCTACAAGGTTGGCACACCTGTATTTGGGGAGTTTCTCCCATTCTTCTCTGCAGATCCTCTCAAGCTTTCTCAGGTTGAATGGGGAGCGTTGCTGCACAGCTATTTTCAGGTCTCTCCAGAGATGTTCGATCGCGTTCAAGTCCGGGGTCTGGCTGGGCCACTCAAGGACATTCAGAGACTTGTCCCGAAGCCACTCCTGCGTTGTCTTGGCTGTGTGCTTACGGTCGTTGTCCTGTTGGAAGGTGAAACTTTGCCCCAGTCTGAGGTCCTGAGCGCTCTGGAGCAGGTTTTCATCAAGGATGTCTCTGTACTTTGCTCTGTTCATCTTTCCCTCGATCCTGACTAGTCTCCCAGTCCCTGCCGATGGAAAAACATCACCACAGCATGATGCTGCCACCACCGTAGGGATGGTGCCAGGTTTCCTCCAGACGTGACGCTTGGCATTCAGGCAAAAGAGTTCAATATTGGTTTCATCAGACCAGAGAATCTTGTTTCTCATAGTCTGGGAGTCCTTTAAGTGCCTTTAGGCAAACTCCAAGCGGGCTGTCATGTGCCTTTTACTGAGGAGTGGCTTCTGTCTGGCCACTCTACCATAAAGGCCTGATTGGTGGAGTGCTGCAGAGATGGTTGTCCCATCTCCACAGAGGAACTCTGGAGTTCTGTCAGAGTGACCATTGGGTTCTTGGTTACCTCCCTGACCAAGGCCCTTCTCCCCCGATTGCTCAGTTTGGCCGGGCAGCCAGCTTTAGGAAGAGTCTTGGTGGTTCCAAACTTCTTCCATTTAAGAATGATGGAGGTCACTGTGTTCTTGGGGACCTTCAATGCTGCAGAAATGTTTTGGTACCCTTCCCCAGATCTGTACCTCGACACAATCCTGTCTCGGTGCTTTACGGACAATTCCTTTGACCTCATGGCATGGTTTTTGCTCTGACATACACTATTGGTCAAAAGTTTTAGAACACCTACTCATTCAAGGGCTTTTCTTTATTTTTACTATTTTCTACATTGTAGAATAATTTTGAAGACACATATATAAGAAATAACACATATGGAATCATGTAGTAACGAAAAAAGTGTTAAACAAATCAAAATATATTTTATATTTGAGATTCTTCAAAGTAGCCACCCTTTGCCTTGATGACAACTTTGCACACACTTAACATTCTCTCAACCAGCTTCACCTGGAATGCTTTTCCAACAGTCTTGAAGGAGTTCCCACATATGCCGAGCACTTGTTGGCTGCTTTTCCTTCACTCTGCGGTCCGACTCATCCCAAACCATCTCAATTGGTTTGAGGTCGGGGGATTGTGGAGGCCAGGTCATCTGATGCAGCACTTCATCACTCTCCTTCTTGGTCAAATAGCCCTTACACAGCCTGGAGGTGTGTTGGGCCATTGTCCTGTTGAAAAACAAATGATAGTCCCACTAAGCCCAAACCAGATGGGATGGCGAATCGCTGCAGAATGCTGTGGTAGCCATGCTGGTTAAGTGTGCCTTGAATTCTAAATAAATCACAGACAGTGTCTCCAGCAAAGCACCCCCACACCATAACACCTCCTCCTCCGTGCTTTACGGTGGGAAATACACATGTGGAGATCATTCGACCACACCGGGTTCCACTCCTATCAGCTAAACACAAGAAGAAGCGGCTCCAGTGGGAACGCGACCACCAACACCGGACAATTGAAGAGTGGAGAAACATCGCCTGGTCCAAAGAATCCCAGTTCCAGTTGCGTCATGCTGATGGCAGAGTCAGGATCTGGTTTAAGCTGCATAAATCCATGGCCCCATCCTGTCTGGTGTCAACGGTACAGGCTGGTGGCGGTGGTGTAATGGTGTGGGGAATGTTTTCCTGGCACACGTTAGGTCCCTTGATACCAGTTGAGCAACTCCGTGCCCCGAAGAATTGAGCCTGTTCGGGAGGCAAAGGGGCGTCCGACCCGGGAGTACCTAATAAACTGTTGCGTGCTATTTTGTGTCAAAGCTGCTTGTAGCCTGTAACTGAAAGCTAATCTTTTGAAATTGCTCATGCTTCGTGGTTTTATGCTGCCATCGATTGGAAATATTTAGCATTTGCAGTACGTTGTACCTTTTTTAAACAATGTGTTGATCATATGTAACATTTACATTGTTTACAAACATTGGTGGTAATATAGCTGGTCAGTGGTAATATAGCTGGTCAGTGGTAATATAGCTGGTCAGTGGTAATATAGCTGGTCAGTGGTAATATAGCTGGTCAGTGGTAATATAGCTGGTCAGTGGTAATAGAGCTGGTCAGTTGTAATATAGCTGGTCAGTGGTAATATAGCTGGTCAGTGGTAATATAGCTGGTCAGTGGTAATATAGCTGGTCAGTGGTAATCTAGCTGGTCAGTGGTAATATAGCTGGTCAGTTGTAATATAGCTGGTCAGTGGTAATATAGCTGGTCAGTGGTAATATAGCTGGTCAGTGGTAATATAGCTGGTCATTGGTAATCTAGCTGGTCAGTGGTAATATAGCTGGTCAGTTGTAATATAGCTGGTCAGTGGTAATATAGCTGGTCAGTGGTAATATAGCTGGTGGTAATATAGCTGGTCAGTGGTAATATAGCTGGTCAGTGGTAATATAGCTGGTCAGTGGTAATATAGGTGGTGGTAATATATCTGGTCAGTGGTAATATAGCTGGTCAGTGGTAATATAGCTGGTCAGTGGTAATCTAGCTGGTCAGTGGTAATATAGCTGGTCAGTTGTAATATAGCTGGTCAGTGGTAATATAGCTGGTGGTAATATAGCTGGTCAGTGGTAATATAGCTGGTCAGTGGTAATATAGCTGGTGGTAATATAGCTGGTCAGTGGTAATATAGCTGGTCAGTGGTAATATAGCTGGTCAGTGGTAATATAGCTGGTCAGTGGTAATATAGCTGGTCAGTGGTAATATAGCTGGTCAGTGGTAATATAGGTGGTGGTAATATATCTGGTCAGTGGTAATATAGCTGGTCAGTGGTAATATAGCTGGTCAGTGGTAATATTGCTGGTCAGTTGTAATATAGCTGGTGGTAATATATCTGGTCAGTGGTAATATAGCTGGTCAGTGGTAATATTGCTGGTCAGTGGTAATATAGCTGGTCAGTGGTAATATAGCTGGTCAGTGGTAATATAGCTGGTGGTAATATAGCTGGTCAGTGGTAATATAGCTGGTCAGTGGTAATATAGCTGGTCAGTGGTAATATAGCTGGTCAGTTGTAATATAGCTGGTGGTAATATAGCTGGTGGTAATATAGCTGGTCAGTTGTAATATAGCTGGTGGTAATATAACTGGTGGTAATATAGCTGGTCAGTGGTAATATAGCTGGTGGTAATATAGCTGGTCAGTGGTAATATAGCTGGTCAGTGGTAATATAGCTGGTTAGTGGTAATATAGCTGGTCAGTGGTAATATAGCTGGTGGTAATATAGCTGGTCAGTGGTAATATAGCTGGTGGTAATATAGCTGGTCAGTGGTAATATATCTGGTCAGTGGTAATATAGCTGGTCAGTGGTAATATAGCTGGTGGTAATATAGCTGGTCAGTGGTAATATAGCTGGTTAGTGGTAATATATCTGGTCAGTGGTAATATAGCTGGTCAGTGGTAATATATCTGGTCAGTGGTAATATAGCTGGTCAGTGGTAATATAGCTGGTCAGTGGTAATATTGCTGGTCAGTGGTAATATCGCTGGTAAGTGGTAATATCGCTGGTCAGTGGTAATATAGCTGGTCAGTGGTAATATAGCTGGTCAGTGGTAATATAGCTGGTCAGTGGTAATATAGCTGGTCAGTGGTAATATAGCTGTGGGTAATATAGCTGGTCAGTGGTAATATAGCTGGTCAGTGGTAATATAGCTGGTCAGTGGTAATATCGCTGGTCAGTGGTAATATAGCTGGTCAGTTGTAATATAGCTGGTCAGTGGTAATATAGCTTGTCAGTGGTAATATAGTTGGTCAGTGTTAATATAGCTGGTCAGTGGTAATATAGCTGGTCAGTGGTAATATAGCTGGTCAGTGGTAATATAGCTGGTGGTAATATAGCTGGTCAGTGGTAATATAGCTGGTCAGTGGTAATGTTGCTGGTCAGTTGTAATACAGCTGGTGGTAATATATCTGGTCAGTGGTAATATAGCTGGTCAGTGGTAATATAGCTGGTCAGTGGTAATATCTGGTCAGTGGTAATATAGCTGGTCAGTGGTAATATAGCTGGTCAGTGGTATTATAGCTGGTCAGTTGTAATATAGCTGGTCAGTTGTAATATAGGTGGTCAGTGGTAATATAGCTGGTCAGTGGTAATATAGCTGGTCAGTGGTAATATAGCTGGTGGTAATATACATTTACATTTACATTTTAGTCATTTAGCAGACGCTCTTATCCAGAGCGACTTACAGGAGCAATTAGGGTTAAGTGCCTTGCTCAAGGGCACATTTACGTCATTTAGCAGACGCTCTTATCCAGAGCGTCTACAAATTGGTGCATTCACCCTATAGCCAGTGGGATAACCACTTTACAATTATACTTTTTTTTTTTTTTGGGGGGGGGGTAGAAGGATTACTTTATCCTATCCCAGGTGTTCCTTAAAGAGGTGGGGTTTCAAATGTCTCCGGAAGGTGGTGAGTGACTCCGCTGTCCTGGCGTCGTGAGGGAGCTTGTTCCACCATTGGGGTGCCAGAGCAGCGAACAGCTTTGACTGGGCTGAGCGGGAACTGTGCTTCCGCAGAGGAAGGGGAGCCAGCAGGCCAGAGGTGGATGAACGCAATGCCCTCGCCTGGGTGTAGGGACTGATCAGAGCCTGAAGGTACGGAGGTGCCGTTCCCCTCACTGCTCCATAGGCAAGCACCATGGTCTTGTAACGGATGCGAGCTTCAACTGGAAGCCAGTGGAGTGTGCGGAGGAGGGGGGTGACGTGAGAGAACTTGGGAAGGTTGAACACCAGACGGGCTGCGGCATTCTGGATGAGTTGTAGGGGTTTAATGGCACAGGCAGGGAGCCCAGCCAACAGCGAGTTGCAGTAATCCAGACGGGAGATGACAAGTGCCTGGATTAGGACCTGTGCCGCTTCCTGTGTAAGGCAGGGTCGTACTCTCCGAATGTTGTAGAGGATGAACCTGCAGGATCGGGTCACCGCCTTGATGTTGGCGGAGAACGACAGGGTGTTGTCCAGGGTCACGCCAAGGCTCTTCGCACTCTGGGAGGAGGACACAACGGAGTTGTCAACCGTGATGGCGAGATCATGGAACGGGCAGTCCTTCCCCGGGAGGAAGAGCAGCTCCGTCTTGCCAGGGTTCAGCTTGAGGTGGTGATCCGTCATCCATACTGATATGTCGGCCAGACATGCAGAGATGCGATTCGCCACCTGGTTATCAGAAGGGGGAAAGGAGAAGATTAGTTGTGTATCGTCAGCGTAGCAATGATAGGAGAGGCCATGTGAGGATATGACAGAGCCAAGTTACTTGGTGTATAGGGAGAAAAGGAGAGGGCCTAGAACTGAGCCCTGGGGGACACCAGTGGTGAGAGCACGTGGTGCGGAGACAGCTTCTCGCCACGCCACTTGGTAGGAGCGACCGGTCAGGTAGGACGCAATCCAGGAGTGAGCCGCGCCGGAGATGCCCAGCTCGGAGAGGGTGGAGAGGAGGATCTGATGGTTCACTGTATCAAAGGCAGCAGACAGGTCTAGAAGGACAAGAGCAGAGGAGAGAGAGTTAGCTTTAGCAGTGCGGAGAGCCTCCGTGACACAGAGAAGAGCAGTCTCAGTTGAATGACCAGTCCTGAAACCTGACTGGTTTGGATCAAGAAGGTCATTCTGAGAGAGATAGCAAGAGAGTTGACTAAAGACGGCACGCTCAATAGTTTTGGAAAGAAAAGAAAGAAGGGTTACTGGTCTGTAGTTGTTGACATCAGTGGGATCGAGTGTTGGTTTTTTGAGAAGGGGTGCAACTCTCGCTCTCTTGAAGACGGAAGGGACATGGCCAGCGGTCAAGGATGAGTTGATCAGCGAGGTGAGGTAGGGGAGAAGGTCACCGGAGATGGTCTGGAGAAGAGAGGAGGGGATGGGGTCAAGCGGGCAGGTTGTTGGGCGGCCTGCAGTCACTAGTCGCAAGATTTTATCTGGAGAGAGAGGGGAGAAAGAAGTCAAAGCATAGGGTAGGGCAGTGTGAGCAGGACCAGCAGTGTCATTAGACTTAACAAACGAGGATCGGATGTCGTCAACCTTCTTTTCAAAGTGGTTGACAAAGTCATCCACAGAGAGGGGGGGGGGATTTAGCAGTGAGGAGAATGTGGCAAAGAGCTTCCTAGGGTTAGAGGCAGATGCTTGGAATTTAGAGTGGTAGAAAGTGGCCTTAGCAGCAGAAACAGATGAAGAAAATGTAGAGAGGAGGGAGTGAAAAGATGCCAGGTCGGCAGGGAGTTTAGTTTTCTTCCATTTCCGCTCAGCTGCCCGGAGCTCTGTTCTGTGAGCTCGCAATGAGTCATCAAGCCACAGAGCTGGAGGGGAGGACCGAGCCGGCCGGGAGGATAGGGGACACAGGGAGTCAAAGGATGCAGAAAGGGAGGAGAGGAGGGTTGAGGAGGCAGAATCAGGAGATTGGAGGGAGAAGGATTGAGCAGAGGGAAGAGATGATAGGATGGAAGAGGAGAGAGTAGTGGGAGAGAGAGAGCGAAGGTTGCGGCGGCGCGTTACCATCTGTGTAGGGGCAGAGTGAGTAGTGTTGGAGGAGAGCGAGAGAGAAAAGGATACAAAGTAGTGGTCGGAGACATGGAGGGGAGTTGCAGTGAGATTAGTAGAAGATTAACATCTAGTAAAGATGAAGTCAAGCGTATTGCCTGCCTTGTGAGTGGGGGGGGATGGTGAGAGGGTGAGGTCAAAAGAGGAGAGGAGTGGAAAGAAGGAGGCAGAGAGAAATGAGTCAAATGTAGACGCGGGGAGGTTGAAATCCCCCAAAACTGTGAAGGGTGAGCCATCCTCAGGAAAGGAACTTATCAAGGCGTCAAGCTCATTGATGAACTCTCCAAGGGAACCTGGAGGGCGATAGATGACAAGGATATTAAGCTTAAATGGGCTAGTGACTGTGACAGCGTGGAATTCAAATGAGGAGATAGACAGATGGGTTAGGGGAAAAATTGAGAATGACCACTTGGGAGAGATGAGGATTCCTGTGCCACCACCCCTCTGACCAGATGCTCTCGGGGTATGCGAGAACACATGGTCAGACGAGGAGAGAGCAGTAGGAGTAGCAGTGTTTTCAGTGGTAATCCATGTTTCCGTCAGTGCCAGGAAGTCGAGGGACTGGAGGGTAGCATAGGCTGGGATGAAGTCAGCCTTGTTGGCGGCAGAACGGCAGTTCCAGAGGCTGCCTGAGACCTGGAACTCCAGGTGTGTGGTGCGTGCAGGGACCACCAGGTTAGAGAGGCAGCAGCCACGCGGTGTGGTGCGTTTGTGTAGCCTGTGCGGAGAGGAGAGAACAGGGATAGGCAGAGGCATAGTTGACAGGCTGCAGCAGATGGCTACAATAATGCAGAGGAGATCGGGATGAAATGAACTAAACATCAGGGAAAGGAGAGAGCAGGCCTCCCTCACCAAAAAAAAAATATATATATATATATAACTCTCCCAACTTCCACCTCAGAAACTATAAGTGTTTCACTGAACCACCCGAGTAAAACTCTCCCAACTTCCACTTTAGAAATTAGAATTGTTGTAAACTACAGCAGACTGTTATCAGTAGCTGTAATTAAGTACAGCAGCTACCAACCACCTAACGTTAATTTCTCGGATGAGGATAGAAAAACAGCTGAATGGTAGCAGCTAGCTGGCTCAATCACAGGTACTCTTAAGCATGAAATAACATTGGAAACAATTAACCACAGTTGCTAAAAGTTACCAGTAGCTACCCGCTAGCTAGCTAGCTTTGTTGGTCCAAGTAGTGGGTAGGCTAGCCTCGTGCTTTGCCGGAGTCCGCCGAATACAGTCCTTACCTACAATAATTACCTACAATAACCTACAATAACTACCTGAGTAAGCTACCTATAATACCAAACTACAATACCTACCTACAATCTAAATACATGGTTTAAGCTTTACTCAACACCATATAAGAAGCCAAGCTTACCTCCTGCTAGAGAAAACACAACCTCTCCCGTCAGCATCCCCCTCAGCATAAGTGATATAGCTGGTCAGTGGTAATATAGCTGGTCAGTGGTAATATAGCTGGTCAGTGGTAATATAGCTGGTCAGTGGTAATATAGCTGGTCAGTGGTAATATAGCTGGTCAGTTGTAATATAGCTGGTCAGTTGTAATATAGCTGGTCAGTGGTAATATAGCTGGTCAGTGGTAATATAGCTGGTCAGTGGTAATATAGCTGGTCAGTGGTAATATAGCTGGTGGTAATATAGCTGGTCAGTGGTATATATAGCTGGTCATTGGTATATATAGCTGGTCAGTGGTAATGTAGCTGGTCAGTGGTAATGTAGCTGGTGGTAATATAGCTGGTCAGTGGTAATATAGCTGGTCAGTGGTAATATAGCTGGTCAGTGGTAATATAGCTGGTCAGTGGTAATATAGCTGGTCAGTGGTAATATAGCTGGTCAGTGGGAATATAGTTGGTCAGTGGCAATAGAGCTGGTCAGTGGTAATATAGCTGGTGCTGGTCAGTGGGAATATAGTTGGTCAGTGGTAATATAGCTGGTCAGTGGTAATATAGCTGGTCAGTGGTAATATAGCTGGTCAGTGGTAATATAGCTGGTCAGTGGTAATATAGCTGGTCAGTGGTAATATTGCTGGTCAGTGGTAATATAGTTGGTCAGTGGTAATAGAGCTGGTCAGTGGTAATATAGCTGGTGGTAATATAGCTGGTGGTAATATAGCTGGTCAGTGGTAATATATCTGGTCAGTGGTAATATTGCTGGTCAGTTGTAATTTGGCTGGTGGTAATATTTGTATTTGTATTTATTATGGATCCACATTAGTTCCTGCCAAGGCAGCAGCTACTCTTCCTGGGGGTCCAGCAAAATTAAGGCAGTTCATACAATTTTACAAACATTACAATACATTCACAGATTTCACAACACACTGTGAGCCCTCAGGCCCCTCCTCCACCTCTACCACATATCTACAACACTAAATCCATGTGTACGTGTGTGTATAGTGCGTATGTTACCGCTGTTCCATAAGGTATATTTTATCAGTTTTTTAAATCTAATTCTACTGCTTGCATCAGTTACTTGATGTGGAATAGAGTTCCATGTAGTCATGGCTCTATGGAGTACTGTGCGCCTCCCATAGTCTGTTCTGGACTTGGGGACTATGAAGAGACCTCTGGTGGCATGTCTTGTGGGGTATGCATGGGTGTCTGAGCTGTGTGCCAGTAGTTTAAACAGACAGCTCGGTGCATTCAACATGTCAATACCTCTCATAAATACAAGTAGTGATGAAGTCAATCTCTCCTCCACTTTGAGCCAGGAGAGATTGACATGCATATTATTAATGTTAGCTCTCTGTGTTCATTCATAACAGATTTCACAACACATTAAGTGTGTTCCCTCAGGCCTCTACTCTACTACCACATATCTATAACACAAAATCCATGTGTGTATTGTCACAGGCCGGCTCATAGCCTGTGGCAAAAATGAGGGGACATGAACAACAGGTATAGGCCAATCAAAAGGTTCTTTATTGTAAACCAAAAACTATTAACTTTAAACAAAGAAAAAGGAATGAGGTGTGGAAATGTCATAATGTAGGTTGTAGGTAAGGTGCATGGATGCATGAATCTGTGTGTGTGTGAACATGACTGAGTGGAAACTAAGTAAACCTACAAAGGAACAAACAAACAAGGATCATACCTGGAGGAGCAGAGAGAGAGACAGAGAGACAGAGAGAGACAGAGACAGAGAGAGAGAGAAAGACAGAGACAGACAGAGACAGAGAGACAGAGAGAGACAGAGACAGAGAGACAGACAGAGAGAGAGACAGAGAGACAGAGACAGAGAGACAGAGAGAGACAGAGACAGAGACAGAGACAGAGAGACAGACAGAGACAGAGAGACAGAGAGACAGAGAGACAGAGAGAGACAGAGACAGAGACAGAGACAGAGAGACAGAGAGATTAGTGAAGCAGTTTTAAATACCCTGAGCCCAGGTGGCTCCAATCACACCAACTCCAATCACTAACGACCCTCCTCTGTCTGCAGGAGGAACCGCCCCTGCACTGCAGAGGGGCCGTGACAGTATAGTGTGGATGTTGTCGTGTGTTTGTGTTGCTTCACAGTCCCCGCTGTTCCATAAGGTGTTATTTTATGTGCGCCTCCCATAGTCTGTTCTGGACTTGGGAACTGTGAAGAGACCTCTGGTGGCATGTCTTGTGGGGAATGCATGGGTGTCCGAGCTGTGTGCTAGTAGTTCAAACAGACAGCTGGTGGTAATATAGCTGGTCAGTGGTAATATAGCTGGTTAGTGGTAATATAGCTGGTCAGTGGTAATATAGCTGGTCAGTGGTAATATAATATAGATTGGGAGGCTTGGCTAGGGGCCTGGTGAGGGATCGGGAGGCTTGGCTAGGGGCCTGGTGAGGGGTCGGGAGGCTTGGCTAGGGGCCTGGTGAGGGATCGGGAGGCTTGGCCAGGAGCCTGGTGAGGGGTCGGGAGGCTTGGCTAGGGGCCTGGTGAGGCGTCGGGAGGCTTGGCTAGGGGCCTGGTGAGGGGTCGGGAGGCTTGGCTAGGGGCCTGGTGAGGGGTCGGGAGGCTTGGCTAGGGGTCTGGTGAGGGGTCGGGAGGCTTGGCTAGGGGCCTGGTGAGGGGTCGGGAGGCTTGGCTAGGGGCCTGGTGAGGGGTCGGGAGGCTTGGCTAGGGGCCTGGTGAGGGGTCGGGAGGCTTGGCTAGGAGCCTGGTGAGGCGTCGGGAGGATTTGGCTAGGGGCCTGGTGAGGGATCGGGAGGCTTGGCTAGGGGCCTGGTGAGGGGTCGGGAGGCTTGGCCAGGGGCCTGGTGAGGCGTCGGGAGGATTTGGCTAGGGGCCTGGTGAGGGGTCGGGAGGCTTGGCTAGGGGCCTGGTGAGGGGTCGGGAGGCTTGGCTAGGGGCCTGGTGAGGGGTCGGGAGGCTTGGCTAGGGGCCTGGTGAGGGGTCGGGAGGCTTGGCTAGGGGCCTGGTGAGGGGTCGGGAGGCTTGGCTAGGGGCCTGGTGAGGCGTTGGGAGGCTTGGCTAGGGGCCTGGTGAGGGGTCGGGAGGCTTGGCTAGGGGCCTGGTGAGGCGTTGGGAGGCTTGGCTAGGGGCCTGGTGAGGGGTCGGGAGGCTTGGCTAGGGGCCTGGTGAGGGGTCGGGAGGCTTGGCTAGGGGTCTGGTGAGGGGTCGGGAGGCTTGGCTAGGGGCCTGGTGAGGGGTCGGGAGGCTTGGCTAGGGGCCTGGTGAGGCGTCGGGAGGCTTGGCTAGGGGCCTGGTGAGGGGTCGGGAGGCTTGGCTAGGGGCCTGGTGAGGGGTCGGGAGGCTTGGCTAAGGGCCTGGTGAGGGGTCGGGAGGCTTGGCTAGGGGCCTGGTGAGGGGTCGGGAGGCTTGGCTAGGGGCCTGGTGAGGCGTCGGGAGGCTTGGCTAGGGGCCTGGTGAGGGGTCGGGAGGCTTGGCTAGGGGCCTGGTGAGGGGTCGGGAGGCTTGGCTAGGGGCCTGGTGAGGGGTCGGGAGGCTTGGCTAGGGGCCTGGTGAGGGGTCGGGAGGCTTGGCTAGGGGCCTGGTGAGGGGTTGGGAGGCTTGGCTAGGGCTCAGGGGTCACCGGCTAAAGGCTGTTTCCTCTAATAGGAAGAGAGCTGTCATCTAAGGAAGTAGCTGTCTAATCTTAGCTGTAACCCAGCCAGGCGCATAGGCATACTGCTACAGCTGCTACCTGCATGCTGTCTGTCTGTGGGAAGGAGAGAGGTAGAATGAGACTGGCAGGTAGGAGCTCAGCGTTCAGTTAGAAACATAACATTTGATAAAGAGTATGTATTGTTTTGATGGTTGACTGACCCTGTTATGTTTGTTAGTAATGTGCAACATATTATTTTGTGAATGTAGTTAGGAGAAGGTAAATAAAGACTATTAGAGATCTGTCTGTTGGTTCGTTGAACGTGAAAGTGAAAACATCTTCACCCAGCTAGTACATGGCGTTTACATGTTCAATTAATGACTAAACTTCATTTTTAAGCCCAGCTTTTATCATAATTATTTATAAAACATATCTGTCAGCGGTATTTTGCGGAGGGGGCACACTGACTGGACCAGGCAAAGAGTACCCACCTATTCTCCTTACCCAGCTAGCACATAACGTTCTGAGAACCATATGATTCTTACAGCTTGGTGAGAGTGGGGTTGTCCTACTCCCAGCTAGCACATAACGTTCTGAGAACCATATGATTCTTACAGCTTGGTGAGAGTGTGGTTGTCCTACTCCCAGCTAGCACATAACGTTCTGAGAACCATATGATTCTTACAGCTTGGTGAGAGTGTGGTTGTCCTACTCCCAGCTAGCACCTAACGTTCTGAGAACCATATGATTCTTACAGCTTGGTGAGAGTGTGGTTGTCCTACTCCCAGCTAGCACCTAACGTTCTGAGAACCATATGATTCTTACAGCTTGGTGAGAGTGTGGTTGTCCTACTCCCAGCTAGCACCTAACGTTCTGAGAACCATATGTGTCTTACAGCTTGGTGAGAGCCTGGTTGTCCTGTGGTTATTCTGCCCACAACTTCCTGGGAATGGTGCAGGGTAGTTGCTTGGCTTTGAAACATTCTCAGCACATTTAAGGAACTTGACAAAGAAATGTTATTTTCTTGGAATTTCATTACTTTAACAGAACGTTTCCTAAAAGTTCAAACATGGTTACATTTAATTTTACATTTGGTAATGTTCTAGGAACGTTCTCCAACTGATTTGACATTGGGAATGATCTCAAATAGTTCAGAGAACGTTAAGAAACAACGTTCTTCTGTGGGAATTTCAGTACATCAGCAAAAGTTTCCTACAGGTATCCTCGTGGTTCTATTTAAAGTCATGTTCTCAGAACGTTCCGAGAACGTTAAGAAAACTTTCCATAAAAAACACAAGAAAATGTTTGTAACGTTCTAAGAATGTTCTAGAGAACATATACATTCCGTTCTCAGCATCAACAAAACTCTCTCTATCCTCTATCTTGTTAAGTCTGTTCAGGTGTGTTGGCCGCGCCCACACTTGATCTTAATGAGTGCTTGTTTCGTTTGAAATGGGGTCTGTTTGAGTAGACTAAAATGAACAGCTTTATATGAGTAAAAAAACATGGCATGCTAGCTCCATCCTGGTGGCGCAGTGGACTATTTCCATGGATAGAGAACAGAATATTATAGGTTTGAATCTCACTGATGTCGTGTCATAGTAGAAAATAAATGTGTTTGCATGATTAATGCCTAAGGAAATTAATTTCCATGTGTCCTATCTGTGCTTTGAGTTAACTTTTTTTTTAAACCCAAAATAAGCTAGCAGTGTTATTAAAAGTGTTATTGAAACATTCAGGGAAGTTTTAAGGAAGTTATTCAAAAACCTCCAAATAACTTATAATTTCTATCTCAGAGCGTTAATAAAAACCTCCCAGAGTAAAACATTCTCAGAACCTCCCTGCAACCTTAAAATAAACGTTCCCAGAAAAGGCCAAATGTTCACTTCTGTTCTCAGAACGTTTAAAAAACATTGGCTTCGTTCCCACAACCAATAGAGTATCACAGTATGAGTCATAATACCCATAAAACCTAGCGGTCAAACAGAGAAATGGTTCCAATAGTTTTTCCACCATACATTTTTCCCATAGGGGATTTTAGAAACACTTAAAATAAGAGCTGTGTTTCATGTAGGCTTATCCTGCCGTGATGTTTTGATAATCGTGTAAATCTCTCTAGGACAAGGTGACTATCAATATATTTACCTGTATTTACCCCCCCCCCCCCCCCCCTAAAAAAAATTATGAAATGCTAATTAGATGCTAATGTGGCTATCGTAAAGAACTACAAATGCCATGATGATCTGGACAAGACTGCCGAATCGAGACAAAGGTAAGAATCTCTGGGTTAACAATCTAATGTTAGCTAAATGTAGTAATGAATAAATTGGCTTCATTTTTTAAAATTGTAATTCTGTGAACTGTCTTGTGTAAGTTTGAAATTGACACAATACCTGCTAGCAAAGGTGTCAGCTAGAGATGACGTGCAGGAGCTTGCTGGGATTTGTAGTTTTGCATGACGTCTACTTTGATGCTAATTTGCATTCTCGAATCTGAGCCTAACTAGAGACGAATATATTGATCAAAGTCACCTTGTCCGAGAGATTTACATGGTTGCAGGGTAAGCCTACACGAAACACAGCCCTTATTTTAAGTGTTAAAATCTCCAATGGGAAAAATGAATGGTGGAAAAACTAATGGAACCATTTCCCTGTTTAACCGCTAGGTTTTATGGGTATTATGACACCTCCACTGTGGGGATCTATGTGAAACAAAAAACATACAGTGAGGGAAAAAAGTATTTGATCCCCTGCTGATTTTGTACGTTTGCCCACTGACAAAAACATGATCAGTCTATAATTTTAATGGTAGGTTTATTTGAACAGTGAGAGACAGAATAACAACAAAAAAATCCAGAGAAACGCATGTCAAAAATGTTATCAATTGATTTGCATTTTAATGAGGGAAATAAGTATTTGACCCCTCTGCAAAACATGACTTAGTACTTGGTGGCAAAACCCTTGTTGGCAATCACAGAGGTCAGACGTTTCTTGTAGTTGGCCACCAGGTTTGCACACATCTCAGGAGGGATTTTGTCCCACTCCTCTTTGCAGATCTTCTCCAAGTCATTAAGGTTTCGAGGCTGACGTTTGGCAACTCGAACCTTCAGCTCCCTCCACAGAATTTCTATGGGATTAAGGTCTGGAGACTGGCTAGGCCACTCCAGGACCTTAATGTGCTTCTTCTTGAGCCACTCCTTTGTTGCCTTGGCCGTGTGTTTTGGGTCAGTGTCATGATGGAATACCCATCCAAGACCCATTTTCAATGCCCTGGCTGAGGGAAGGAGGTTCTCACCCAAGGTTTGACGGTACATGGCCCCGTCCATCGTCCCTTTGATGCGGTGAAGTTGTCCTGTCCCCTTAGCAGAAAAACACCCCCAAAGCATAATGTTTCCACCTCCATGTTTGACGGTGGGGATGGTGTTCTTGGGGTCATAGGCAGCATTCCTCCTCCTCCAAACACGGCGACAACAACACTTTCACCCAGTTCTCCTCTGAATCATTCAGATGTTCATTGGCAAACTTCAGACGGGCCTGTATATGTGCTTTCTTGAGCAGGGGGACCTTGCGAGCACTGCAGGATTTCAGTCCTTCACGGCGTAGTGTGTTACCAATTGTTTTCTTGGTGACTATGGTCCCAGCTGCCTTGAGATCATTGACAAGATCCTCCCGTGTTTTTCTGGGCTGATTCCTCACCGTTCTCCTGGTCATTGCAACTCCACGAGGTGAGATCTTGCATGGAGCCCCAGGCCGAGGGAGATTGACAGTTCTTTTGTGTTTCTTCCATTTGCGAATAATCGCACCAACTGTTGTCACCTTCTCACCAAGCTGCTTGGCGATGGTCTTGTAGCCCATTCCAGCCTTGTGTAGGTCTACAATCTTGTCCCTGACATCCTTGGAGAGCTCTTTGGTCTTGGCCATGGTGGAGAGTTTGGAATCTGATTGATTGATTGCTTCTGTGGACAGGTGTCTTTTATACAGGTAACAAGCTGAGATTAGGAGCACTCTTGTTACCTGTATAAAAGACACCTGGGAGCCAGAAATCTTTCTGATTGAGAGGGGTTCAAATACTTATTTCCCTCATTAAAATGCAAATCAATTTATAACATTTTTGACATGCATTTTTTCTGTATTTTTTTGTTGTTATTTTGTCTCTCACTGTTCAAATAAACCTACCATTAAAATTATAGACTGATCATGTTTTTGTCAGTGGGCAAACGTACAAAATCAGCAGGGGATCAAATACTTTTTTCCCCTCACTGTATGTTCCCACAACTTCCAAGGAACCTAATGTGCTAGCTGGGTAGTTTACGCAGTTCCCTTTTTCTAAAACAATAATCCAGTTCATATGACTTGTTCTAGAACATAGCATAGTGCAACTGAAAGCTCCATATGACTTGTTCTAGAACATAGCATAGTGCAACTGAAAGCTCCATATGACTTGTTCTAGAACATAGCATAGTGCAACTGAAAGCTCCATATGACTTGTTCTAGAACATAGCATAGTGCAA
The DNA here is from genome assembly GCF_964263955.1 of Coregonus lavaretus. NCBI lineage: Eukaryota > Metazoa > Chordata > Actinopteri > Salmoniformes > Salmonidae > Coregonus > Coregonus lavaretus. Next base: position 49,447,748 of record NC_140004.1, read on the forward strand.
CTGAAAGCTCCATATGACTTGTTCTAGAACATAGCATAGTGCAACTGAAAGCTCCATATGACTTGTTCTAGAACATAGCATAGTGCAACTGAAAGCTCCATATGACTTGTTCTGGAACATAGCATAGTGCAACTGAAAGCTCCATATGACTTGTTCTAGAACATAGCATAGTGCAACTGAAAGCTCCATATGACTTGTTCTAGAACATAGCATAGTGCAACTGAAAGCTCCATATTACTTGTTCTAGAACATAGCTTAGTGCAACTGAAAGCTCCGTATGACTTGTTCTAGAACATAGCATAGTGCAACTGAAAGCTCCATATGACTTGTTCTAGAACATAGCATAGTGCAACTGAAAGCCCCATATGACTTGTTCTAGAACATAGCATAGTGTAACTGAAAGCTCCATATGACTTGTTCTAGAACATAGCATAGTGCAACTGAAATCTCCATATGACTTGTTCTAGAACATAGCATAGTGCAACTGAAAGCTCCATATGACTTGTTCTAGAACATAGCATAGTGCAACTGAAAGCTCCATATGACTTGTTCTAGAACATAGCATAGTGCAACTGAAAGCTCCATATGACTTGTTCTAGAACATAGCATAGTGCAACTGAAAGCTCCATATGACTTGTTCTAGAACATAGCATAGTGCAACTGAAAGCTCCATATGACTTGTTCTAGAACATAGCATAGTGCAACTGAAAGCTCCATATGACTTGTTCTGGAACATAGCATAGTGCAACTGAAAGCTCCATATGACTTGTTCTAGAACATAGCATAGTGCAACTGAAAGCTCCTCCATCTTTGAAATATTATAATTAGCGCTGAAATGTGACCTACCCTGCTGGTATGTTTAACCAGGACTCTTAGTTGGAGTCTATTTTGAAGTTGGAGTAAATTTGGACCGAGGCTACATTCATGCTGTAGGCTTAAATATTGGCTAAAATTAATTCAGCTACAGTTGATTACTTTGCTCTATTTACCATTAAATTATGCAACAGGGTTGAAACTGTTGGCTTAGACAATGTCTAGAAATGTCCCCGATCAGCTGGTCTAGTTCACCGATGCTGTTGTGGCTACGTACGGTTGAACGTTTTAGTGGCAAGTCACTTCAAAATGGCCGCTTTATTATGACTCGGTCAGCCATATATTGTTTTGCTGATAAGATGGCAGTTACCATCTGCCATGTTAGTCTTTCCCCATACTTCACCTGCTAGCTGATAAATAATGAACTTTCTTGGGCCCTTTTTAGCCCATATCCCCAGATTAACTAGTCAGGGGACTCGGTATGCAGGTGTGTCTTCTGACGTTGACGACGTACCTGGTTATATATTCGATTCAGAAATAGTTTATTTAAGACAATGAATGTGAGACCTATTTTAAGGTTCTCCTCCCTCCTCTACAGGTGTATACGAACAACCCATGGAGCAGGAAACCTTGGAAACCTTGGAGATTATTGGTCAGTCGTGCGTGTGCGTGCGTGCCTGTGTCTGCATGAAGCTCAGTGTGTGTCTGGGGGGGGTGTAATGTTCTGGGGACATCTGTCTGTCAGTAGCTCTGGGGGGGGTGTAATGTTCTGGGGACATCTGTCTGTCAGTAGCTCTGGGGGGGGTGTAATGTTCTGGGGACATCTGTCTGTCAGTAGCTCTGGGGGGGGTATAATGTTCTGGGGACATCTGTCTGTCAGTAGCTCTGGGGGGGGTATAATGTTCTGGGGACATCTGTCTGTCAGTAGCTCTGGGGGGGGGGGTATAATGTTCTGGGGACATCTGTCTGTCAGTAGCTCTGGGGGGGGTATAATGTTCTGGGGACATCTGTCTGTCAGTAGCTCTGGGGGGGGTATAATGTTCTGGGGACATCTGTCTGTCAGTAGCTCTGGGGGGGGGGGGGTGTAATGTTCTGGGGACATCTGTCTGTCAGTAGCTCTGGGGGGGGTATAATGTTCTGGGGACATCTGTCTGTCAGTAGCTCTGGGGGGGGGTATAATGTTCTGGGGACATCTGTCTGTCAGTAGCTCTGGGGGGGGGGGTATAATGTTATGGGGACATCTGTCTGTCAGTAGCTTTGGGGGGGGGGTATAATGGGGGGGGTGTAATGTTCTGGGGACATCTGTCTGTCAGTAGCTCTGGGGGGGGGGGGGGTATAATGTTCTGGGGACATCTGTCTGTCAGTAGCTCTGGGGGGGGGGTATAATGTTCTGGGGACATCTGTCTGTCAGTAGCTCTGGGGGGGGGGGTATAATGTTATGGGGACATCTGTCTGTCAGTAGCTTTGGGGGGGGGGTATAATGGGGGGGGTGTAATGTTCTGGGGACATCTGTCTGTCAGTAGCTCTGGGGGGGGTATAATGTTCTGGGGACATCTGTCTGTCAGTAGCTCTGGGGGGGGGGGTATAATGTTCTGGGGACATCTGTCTGTCAGTAGCTCTGGGGGGGGTATAATGTTCTGGGGACATCTGTCTGTCAGTAGCTCTGGGGGGGGTGTAATGTTCTGGGGACATCTGTCTGTCAGTAGCTCTGGGCGGGGGGGGGTATAATGTTCTGGGGACATCTGTCTGTCAGTAGCTCTGGGGGGGTATAATGTTCTGGGGACATCTGTCTGTCAGTAGCTCTGGGCGGGGGGGGGGTATAATGTTCTGGGGACATCTGTCTGTCAGTAGCTCTGGGGGGGGTATAATGTTCTGGGGACATCTGTCTGTCAGTAGCTCTGGGGGGGGTATAATGTTCTGGGGACATCTGTCTGTCAGTAGCTCCTCTCCTAGGAGGTCTCTCCTCAGGTTATATAGCTTTATGATTCAGTTGGTTTTGTTACAGTCCAATGATATGGAAATGCTTGAGTTGAAAGTACTAGTCACCTGGTCATTTTCCACAGTCACTGGTCATTTTCCACAGTCACTGGTCATTTTCCACAGTCACTGGTCATTTTCCACAGTCACTGGTCATTTTCTACAGTCACTGGTCATTTTCCACAGTCACTGGTCATTTTCCACAGTCACTGGTCATTTTCCACAGTCACTGGTCATTTTCCACAGTCACTGGTCATTTTCTACAGTCACTGGTCATTTTCCACAGTCACTGGTCATTTTCCACAGTCACTGGTCATTTTCCACAGTCACTGGTCATTTTCCACAGTCACTGGTCATTTTCCATAGTTGTCCAGTAACCTCTTTGTACAAAGGAGTGACTTGTGATTGGTCCTTATTTCTGGGCCCTAAACGACAGCCAGGTTGAATTCTTGTGCTGTCTGTTTAGGCTCTAAAGATCTGATCACGCCTATCTTAGACACTCTGAAGAACTGGTTAGAATCTGTGCTTGTTTGTACAACGCTTTAAGGGAGTAGAGCTAATTACCCCATATCTCTTTAGTAAGCTTGCCTCCCCCTAGCAGTTGTAAACAGCTCTTTGTGTAGGTTGAGTATATAAAGACTGTGTGATTGTAAAATCTTTAAGTTTTGCTCTCTGGTTTCATCCGGAGGGTAAGCTTCCTTGCAATTGCTTGAATAAACCTCTTATAAGCTGGAAAATGAGCTCTGCCTGATCCTTGGAAAAAGGTTTGCCTCAACAATGAGCTAAAACAGCTCTGAACAGGTCTGAACAATGAGCTAGAACAGGTTAGAAACACCTTTGGCAGTGATTACAGCTGTGAGTCTTCTTGGCTTAGTCTCTAAGAGCTTTCCACACCTGGAATGTAAAATATTTGCCCATTATTCTTTTCAAAATTCTTCAAGCTCTGTCAAGGTGTTGGGGGTCATGGCTACACAGCAATTTTCAAGTCTTGTCATAGGTTTTAAAGCAGATTTAAAGTCAGAAACTGTAACTTTGCCACTAACAAGCATCTCCATTGTAGATGTGGCCTTGTGTTGTAGGTTATTGTCCTGCTGAAAGGTGAATTCCTCTCCCAGTATCTGGTGTAAAGCAGACTGAAGCAGTTTTCCTCTAGGATTTTGTCTGTTCTTTTCTCCATTCCTTTTTATCCTGAAAAACTCCTCAGTATTTGTTGATGTCAAGCATACCCATAACATGGTGCAGCCACCACCATGCTTTACAATAAAGAGGCACTCAGTGATGTGTTGTGTTGGATTTGCCCCAAACATAACAATTTGCATTTAGACCAAAATGTTTGTTCCTTTTCCGTGTTTGCTTGCAGTATAACTTTAGTTGCAAACAGGATGCATGTTTTGGAATATGTTTATTCTGTTCACTTGACCGTGAAATGCTGACTTACGAGCCCGTTCCCAACAATGCAGTTAAAAAGTAAGAAAAAAATGCAGTTAAAAAGATTAGCTAAATATAAAAGGAAATAGTAACACAATAAAATAACAATAGCGAGGTTATATACAAGGAGTATCGGGACCGAGTCGACGTGCAGGAGTACGAGGCAATTGAGGTAATTGAGGTAATATGTACATGTGGGTAAAAGTGACTAGACAATCAGGATAGATAATAAACAGAGTAGAAGCAGTGTGTGTGAAAGACTGTGAAAGTGTGTCAGTGTGTGTGTGTGTGTGTGGCGTCAATATGTGTGTGTGTGTTTTCCCAGCGTATGTAGTGTGTGTGTTGGAGTGTCAGTGTAGCATGTGTGGGTAGAGTCCAGGGAGTGTGTGGGTAGAGTCCAGTGAGTGTGTGGGTAGATTCCAGTGAGTGTGTGGATAGAGTCCAGTGAGTGTGTGGGTAGAGTCCAGTGAGTGTGTGGGTAGATTCCAGTGAGTGTGTGGGTAGAGTCCAGTGAGTGTGTGGGTAGAGTCCAGTGAGTGTGTGGGTAGAGTCCAGTGAGTGTGTGGGTAGAGTCCAGGGAGTGTGTGGGTAGAGTCCAGTGAGTGTGTGGGTAGATTCCAGTGAGTGTGTGGGTAGAGTCCAGTGAGTGTGTGGGTAGAGTCCAGTGAGTGTGAGGGTAGAGTCCAGTGAGTGTGTGGGTAGAGTCCAGTGAGTGTGTGGGTAGAGTCCAGTAAGTGTGTGGGTAGAGTCCAGTGAAATAAAAAGGGGGTCAATACCAATAGTCTGGGTGGCCATTTCATTAACTGTTCAGCAGTCTTAAGGCTTGGGGGTAGAAGCTGTTAAGGAGCCTTTTGGACCCAGACTTGGCGCTCTGGTACCGCTTGCCATGCGGTAGCAGAGAGAACAGTCTATAACAGTCTATGACTAGGGGGGGTTGGAGTCTCTGACCATTTTTAGGGCCTTCCTTTGACACCGCCTGGTATAGAGGTCCTGGATGGCAGGAAGTTTGGCCCCAGTGATGTACTGGGCCGTACGCACTACCCTCTGTAGCGCCTTGCTGTCCGATGCCAAGGAGTTGCCATACCAATCAGTGATTCAACCGGCCCTCCATTTCCTGTAGTCCACGATCAGGTCCTTTGTCTTGCTTACTTTGAGGGAGAGGTTGTTGTCCTGGCACCACACTGCCAGGTCACTGACCTCCTCCCTATAGGCTGTCTCATCGTCGTTGGTGATCAGGCCTACCACCGTTGTGTCATCAGCAAACTTAATGATGGTGTTGGAGTCGTGCTTGGCCACGCAGTCATGGGTGAAAAGGGAGTACAGGAGGGGACTGAGCACGCACCCCTGAGGGGCCCCCGTGTTGAGGGTCAGCATGGCGGATGTGTTGTTGCCTACCCTCACCAACTGAGGGCAGCCCAGGATCCAGTCGCAGAGGGAGGTGTTTAGTCCCAGGGTCCTTAGCTTAGTGATGAGCTTGGAGGGGACTATGGTGTTGAACGCTGAGCTGTAGTCAATGAACAGCATTCTCACATGTTTTTCTTGTCTAGTTGGCAGAGGGCAGTGTGGAGTGCAATTGAGATTGCGTCATCTGTGGATCTGTTGGGTCGGTATGCGAATTGGAGTGGGTCCAGGTTGTCTGGGATGATGGTGTTGATGTGAGCCATGAACAGCCTTTCAAAGCATTTCATGGCTACAGTGGAAGACACTTGCCAGCTGGTCAGCGCATGCTCTGAGTATGCGTCCTGGTAATCTGTCTAGCCCAGCGACCTTGTGAATATGAACCTGTTTAAAGGTTAATACTCACATTGGCTACGGAGAGCGTAATCACGCAGTCGTCCGGAACAGCTGGTGCTCTCATGTACGGTTCAGTGTTGCTTGTCTCGAAGCGAGAATGGAAGGCATTTAGCTCGTCTGGCAGGCTCGTGTCACTGGGCAGCTCGCGGCCGGGTTTCCCTTTGTAATCAGTGATAGTTTGCAAGCCATGCCCTATCCGTCGAGCATCAGAGCTGGTGTAGTAGGATTCAATCTTAGTCCTTTTGTCATGAGGTGAGGTGTATGTGGTGTGGAAGTCAGGCGCAGGACACCGAGGCTCAGTCCAACAGAGTTTACTCAAAAGTCCAACAAGGAAACGGTAAACAAACTACCTCGAAACAATCAGAGGCGAGCATTTACGCACCATGCGTAAAACACTAAAACAACAAACAAGAAACAAAACACGCAGCACAACGACAGGCGAACAACAACACACAATCTAACTAACACAAAACAGGGAACTTATAGGACACGTAATTAGGACACAAACAGACACAGGTGTACCAGACAGACTAAAGCAATCAATACACGAAACATACAACGGTGGCAGCTAGTATTCCGGGGACGACGAACGCCGAAGCCTGCCCGAACCAGGAGGAGGAGCAGCCTCGGCCGAAACCGTGACAGTACCCCTCCCTTGACGCGCGGCTCCAGCCGTGCGCCGACCCCGGTCTCGGGGACGGCCAGGAGGACGCGGACCCGGGCGCGTGGGATGCCCACGGTGGAACTCTGTCAGGAGGGATGGGTCGAGAATGTCCCTCCTAGGCACCCAGCACCGTTCCTCCGGACCGTACCCCTCCCACTCCACGAGATACTGGAGACCACTCCTCCGGCGCCTCGAGTCCAATATAGTCCGGACCCTGTACGCCGGTGCCCCCTCGATGTCCAAAGGGGGTGGAGGGGTCTCTCCTATCTCCTCCTCTTGGAGTGGACCAGCTACCACCGGCCTGAGAAGAGACACATGGAACGAGGGGTTAATATTTTTGTACTCAATAGGTAGTTGTAATCTGTAACACACCTCGTTCAATCTTCTCAGGACTTTGAAGGGCCCCACAAACCGCCGACCCAGCTTCCGGCAGGGCAGGCGGAGGGGCAGGTTTCGAGTCGAGAGCCAGACTCGATCTCCCGGTGCGTACACTGGCCCCTCACTGCGGTGGCGATCGGCGCTCGCCTTTTGTTGACGGATGGCACGCTGCAGATGGACATGGGCAGCGTCCCACGTCTCCTCCGAGCGCCGAATCCACTCGTCCACCGCAGGGGCCTCGGTCTGGCTCTCGTGCCACGGTGCCAGGACCGGCTGATACCCTAAAATACACTGGAAAGGTGTTAATCCGGTGGAGGAGTGGCGGAGAGAGTTCTGGGCCATCTCTGCCCAGGGGATATACCTCGACCACTCCTCCGGCCGGTCCCGGCAATAGGACCTCAAAAACCTACCCACATCCTGGTTCACACGTTCAACCTGCCCATTGCTCTCTGGGTGGTACCCCGAGGTAAGGCTAACCGAGACCCCCAGGCGTTCCATGAAAGCCCCCTAGACTCTGGAGGTGAACTGGGGACCTCGGTCGGACACAATATCCTCGGGGACCCCATAGTGCCGGAACACGTGGGTAAAGAGGGCCTCGGCGGTCTGTAGGGCAGTAGGGAGAACCGGCAGTGGGAGGAGACGACAGGCCTTAGAAAACCGATCCACAACGACCAAAATGGTGGTATTACCCTGGGAAGGAGGTAGATCGGTCACAAAATCTACCGAGAGGTGGGACCATGGTCGTTGTGGAACGGGCAGAGGATGTAACTTACCTCTGGGCAAATGTCTAGGTGCCTTACACTGGGCACATACCGAGCAGGAGGAGACATAAACCCTCACATCCCTGGCTAACGTTGGCCACCAGTATTTCACGCTAAGGCAGTGCACCGTCCGACCAATACCAGGATGTCCAGAGGAGGGGGATGTATGAGCCCAAGAAATAAGCCGATCACGAACCTCGAGCGGAACGTACGTCCGCCCCACAGGACACTCGGGGGGAGTAGGGTCGGTACGCAGCGCCCGCTCGATTTCCGCATCGACCTCCCACACTACCGGAGCCACCAGACAAGACTCCGGCAGTATGGAAGTAGGCTCAATGGACCTCTCCTCTGTGTCATACTGCCGGGACAGGGCGTCTGCCTTACCGTTCTGGGACCCAGGGATGTATGTGATCTTAAAAACAAACCGGGTCAGGAACATGTTCCACCTAGCCTGACGAGGGTTCAATCTCCTAGCTGCCCGGATGTACTCCAGGTTACGGTGATCAGTCAGAATGAGGAAAGGGTGTTGAGCCCCCTCAAGCCAATGCCTCCACACCTTTAGGGCCTGGACTACAGCTAACAGCTCCCTGTCCCCAACGTCATAATTGCGCTCCGCCGAGCTGAGCTTCTTGGAGTAGAACGCACAGGGGCAGAGCTTAGGTGGCGTGCCGGACCGTTGTGACAGGACTGCCCCAATACCGGTCTCGGACGCGTCCACCTCTACTTGGAAAGGCAAAGAGGGATCCGGATGCGCCAGCACTGGGGCCGAGGCGAACATGTTCTTCAGCTTGACAAATGCCCTGTCCGCCTCAGCTAACCACTGCAAGCGCACCGGACCCCCCTTTAGCAGGGACGTAATGGGAGCTGCAACCTGTCCAAAGCCCCGGATAAACCTCCGGTAGTAATTAGCAAAACCCAAGAACCGCTGCACCTCTTTTACGGTGGTTGGAGTTTGCCAATTACGCACAGCCGATACCCGATCTACCTCTATCTCCACGCCAGACGCGGACAACCGATAACCCAAAAAGGAGACGGACACCTGGAAGAACAGGCATTTCTCTGCCTTGACATACAAGTCATGCTCCAACAGTCATCTCAATACTCGGCGCACCTGGGCTACATGCTCGGCTCGTGTAGAAGAGTACACTAGAATGTCGTCAATGTACACCACTACACCCTGCCCATGCATGTCCCGGAAAATCTCATCAACAAAGGATTGGAAGACTGAAGGAGCATTCATTAACCCGTACGGCATGACGAGATACTCGTAATGACCCGAGGTGGTGCTAAATGCTGTTTTCCATTCATCCCCCTCCCTAATGCGCACCAAATTGTACGCGCTCCTGAGATACAACTTTGTGAAGAACCGCGCTCCGCGTAATGACTCCGTCATCTTCGCAATCAGTGGAAGTGGGTAACTGTATTTTACTGTGATCTGATTGAGACTACGATAATCAATACACGGGCGCAATCCCCCGTCCTTCTTCTTCACAAAGAAGAAACTCGAGGAGACCGGAGAAGTAGAGGGCCGTATGTATCCCTGTGCCAAGGACTCGGCTATGTAAGTCTCCATAGCCGCAGTCTCCTCTTGAGACAGGGGATACACACGACTCCTGGGAAGAGCTGCTTCAGTCTGGATATTTATCGCACAGTCCCCCTGTCTATGAGGAGGTAGCCGTGCTGCCCTCAATTTACTAAACACTAGTGCTAAATCCTCATACTCGGGGGGAATGCGCAGTGCGGGCACTTGGTTCGGACTCTCTACCGAGGTCGCCCCTATGGAAACACCTAGACATCTCCCTACACACTGGGCAGACCACTCCATAAGAGCCCTCTGTTGCCACGCTATGGTAGGATCGTGGGTGCTTAACCAGGGAAGCCCCAACACCACTGGGTACGCAGGAGAGTCAATCAGATAGAACTGAATGATTTCCTCATGACCCCCCTGCGTAGTCATCGTCAGCGGTGCTGTGACATCCCTGATCAGACCCGACCCCAACGGCCGGCTGTCTAATGCATGGACAGGGAATGGAACTTCTACCGGCCGAAGGGGAATTCCTAACCTAGCACAAAATGATCAATAAAGTTCCCAGCTGTGCCTGAATCTACTAGCGCCTTATGCTGGGAATGAGGTGCCACCTGTGGAAAACGCACAGGAATACTCATGTGACCAACAGAGAGCTCTGGGTAAGTGGGGCGCCTACTCACCTGAAATGACTCCCCAGTGCGTGACCTGTTGTCCCCTCTCTCAGAAGACCCTCCCCAGCACCTGGCCGCGGTGTGTCCTCCACGGCCACAGTTGGTGCAGGGGGTGGCCCTCCTCGGGTTCTCCCTCCTCCTCTCTCTAGCGCCAGCACCCCCGAGCTCCATAGGAATAGGCCCGGAGGTGCTGGAGGATGGAATGGACGACCCCCACTCGGGACGTCCGCGGGTAGCCAGCAGGGTGTCTAGACTGATGGAGATGTCCACCAGCTGGTCGAACGACAGGTTGGTGTCCCTGCAGGCCATCTCACGACGAACGTCCTCTCGTAGGCTACACCGATAGTGGTCAATGAGGGCCCTCTCATTCCATCCCGCATCCGCTGCTAATGTCCGGAACTCCAGTGCGAACTCCTGTGCGCTCCTCTTCCCCTGTCGGAGGTGGAATAGACGCTCTCCCGCCGCTTTCCCCTCAGGTGGATGATCGAAGACAGTCCTGAAGCGGCGGGAAAACTCTGCGTAGGTGATGGTGGCGGCGTCTATTCCCCTCCATTCGGCGTTGGCCCACTCCAACGCCTTTCCGGAGAGACAGGAGATGAGGGCGGAGACGCTCTCGTATCCCGAGGGCGCCGGGTGTATAGTGGCAAGGTAAAGTTCTACCTGTAGGAGGAAGCCCTGACACCCGGCTGCAGAACCGTCATATGCCCTCGGGAGCGAGAGCCGAATGCCACTGGGTTCCGGTGCTGAGAGAGGAGGACTGGCCGTTGGTGCTGGGATGGTGTGAGAAGGCGTGGGCACCTCCCGATTCATCAAACGGCGCAGTCTGTTGGACACCTCGTCCATGGCGGCCCCGAGTTGCCGGATCATGGCGTCCTGGGAATTAATCCGGTATTCCAGAGAATCGGGTGCCGCCGCTGTTCCTGCTGACTCCATGGAGATGGTGTGTTGTTCTGTCATGAGGTGAGGTGTATGTGGTGTGGAAGTCAGGCGCAGGACACCGAGGCTCAGTCCAACAGAGTTTACTCAAAAGTCCAACAAGGAAACGGTAAACAAACTACCTCGAAACAATCAGAGGCGAGCATTTACGCACCATGCGTAAAACACTAAAACAACAAACAAGAAACAAAACACGCAGCACAACGACAGGCGAACAACAACACACAATCTAACTAACACAAAACAGGGAACTTATAGGACACGTAATTAGGACACAAACAGACACAGGTGTACCAGACAGACTAAAGCAATCAATACACGAAACATACAACGGTGGCAGCTAGTATTCCAGGGACGACGAACGCCGAAGCCTGCCCGAACCAGGAGGAGGAGCAGCCTCGGCCGAAACCGTGACACCTTTATTGACGCTTTGCCTGTTTGAAGGTTCTTCAGAGGGTCCAGATTAGTGTCCCACTCCTTGAAAGCGGCAGCTCTAGTCTTTAGATCAGTGCGGATGTTGCCTGTAATCCATGGCTTCTGGTTGGGATATCCACGTACGGTCACTGTGGGGTCGACATCATCGATGCACTTATTAATGAAGCCGGTGACTGATGTGGTAAACTCCTCAAGGTTTCAGATGAATCCCAGAACATATTCCAGTCTGTGGTAGTGAAACAGTCCTGTAGCTTAGCATCCGCTTCATCTGACCACCTCCATGTTAAGCGTGTCACTGGTACTTCCTGTTTGAGTTTTTGCTTGTAAGCAGTAATCAGGAGGATAGAGTTATGGCCCGATTTGCCAAATGGAGGGAGAGGGAGAGCTTTGTACGTGTCTCTGTGTGGGGAGTAAAGGTGGTCTAGAGTTTTATATGTGTCTCTGTGTGTGGAGTAAAGGTGGTCTAGAGTTTTATATGTGTCTCTGTGTGTGGAGTAAAGGTGATCTAGAGTTTTGTATGTGTCTCTGTGTGTGGAGTAAAGGTGGTCTAGAGTTTTGTAAGTGTTTCTGTGTGTGGAGTAAAGGTGATCTAGAGTTTTTTCGCCTCTAGTTGCACAGCTGGTAGAAATTACATTAAACGGATCAGTTTTCCTGCATAAAATCACCGGCCACTAGGAGCGCCGCCTCTGGGTGAGCATTTTATTTTGTGCTTTATACAGAATTTGGGCAGAATTGCCTTCTGGAACGTGAACTTTCATGTGCCTTAATAACAAACTTGTATTCCATTTGTAAATACGAATAAAATGGTTAAATTACGAGCCTAGTTGGTTTAGCCATGGAAAAAGACAGCAACCTTCCCGCTAGCCATGATTGGCTGAGATAATGAGTGGGCTGGACATGCCGAGAGATGAGTTCGGATTGGTCTGCCATGTAGCACGGTTCTGTCTATAATATGAGCTGGTCAGTATGTGTAGGTAATCCCTTCTAACGTGGCTTTTTTGAAAGATATCATTTACATTTTAGTCATTTAGCAGACGCTCTTATCCAGAGCGACTTACAGTTAGTGAGTGCATAATTTATTTATTTTTCATACTGGCCCCACGTGGGAATCGAACCCACAACCCTGGCGTTGCAAGCGCCATGCCAACTACCAACTGAGCTACACATAGTAGAACTGCATAAGTGTTGCACTCCACTTTCTGGAGGACCGAATTTTGAAATCAATGAAATTAGAGTATGATATTTAAGGAGATGGAGAAAATTATGGCATTTGATTGCAAATATGCAGATGGAGTCGAAAAAAGAACACACAGAAGGCTGTTGTATAAAACACCTGTCTCTGGATTACATCTTCAAACTAAGGGCAACCATGGCATCCGTGACAGAGAGGGAGAAGCGTCCATCCATGTATACGGGTAAGATAGTCTAGCTAGCTACATTTTCAGATATTACACGTTTCTCATTTTGTCAGAAAGTCATTTTCATTTCAAGTTAAAGTGTACTGTTAGCTATCTAGCTAAAGTTAGCTGGCTGGCTCGCTAGCTAACGTTACGTGTATGATCTGTGTAGTAATATTATTCGTATCTCAGAGCCATTTGCATTGCTAGTTATAGCCTAATGTTAGCTAGCTAACATTGAATCTGGTTGGTTAGCTACCTGTAGATTCATGCAGGGTAGTAACGATATGAGTTGGGATTATGGTTCATTGTTTAGCTAGCTAGCTACATGTCTAAACAAAAGAATCCACTATGCAAGTAACTATTTCAATAGAATGTTCATGATGTCACTGCGACAACTGTCGATAGACGTAGCTGGTAAATTTGCTCTGGCTATCTACTCTGATTTCAGAGCACTCTCGTCTGAATGTGCCAGAGCGCAGAATAACTTATGAATTTACCAACACTTAACACCCATTGAATATGGCGGTGTCAGTAAACGTAGGCAAAAAAGCGTAATTAAATTGTTGCCAGCAGCACAGTTAGTCACCAATGCTCTGGATAACATAAAAACAGCCTAACCAGCTCTGCTAGGGCGAGTAAAATGGTCAGTGAGCTGTTCTCTCATTTGTGTCTGGAAGTAGCTAGCAAGCTAGCCAACGTTATCCAGTTAGCTTGGGTGCTTTACTGCTGTTGTGAGGCCAGAACGCTCGGATCAACCCTACTCCTCGGGCCAGAGCGTCCAGTGTGCGCTCATATTACTTCAACAACCTCAACTAGCCGGTGCCCCCGCACATTGACTCTGCACCGGTACCCCCCTGTATATAGCCTCCCTACTGTTATTTTAATTTACTTCTGCTCTTTTTTTCTCAATTTTTGTTTTTTTTAATTCTACTTTTTTATTAAAAATAAATGCACTGTTGGTTAAGGGCTGTAAGTAAGCATTTCACTGTAATGTCTGCACCTGTTGTATTCGGCGCATGTGGCCAATAAAATGTGATTTGATTTGAACGCTCCGAGAGTGAAACACTCTGTATTTAAGAACTGACAATCTGATAACACTCTGAGTTTATGAACGCCCAGAGCGCACTCAGAGCACACTCTGGCACTCCAGATTACATTTATGAACACACCCGTAGTATAAACCAGCTTTTAGTCTTGAAATCTTTGGTTGTTTAGTACACTACTCACTCTGTTTAGCACATGGCCTCACATGTGAATCCTTAAAGAGATGGGCGGGGCTATAGTTTAAGAGGGTGTGAACGATGCTGAATGGGTGTAGACAAAGAAGAGCTCTCCAGTAGGTGTCCCGAAACATTCAAGGGCCATTTTCTCAAAAGTGGGGTTACAAGTTTATCAACTTTCAAACCAGAGTTACTTTCCCATTGTTCCTCAACTGTAGTGTATGATATACCATTTTCTAGCTCTGAGTCTCTACTTTTATCCAATGTAAAAAACACACATTTTGCTACATAAGACCAAATCGAGCCGGTCGGTCACATGTAGTATGATGAGGTATTCTAACTGTATGGTCTACAGCTCATCATGAGGTATTCTAACTGGATGGTCTACAGCTCATCATGAGGTATTCTAACTGGATGGTCTACAGCTCATCATGAGGTATTCTAACTGTATGGTCTACAGCTCATCATGAGGTATTCTAACTGTATGGTCCACAGCTCATCATGAGGTATTCTAACTGTATGGTCTACAGCTCATCATGAGGTATTCTAACTGGATGGTCTACAGCTCATCATGAGGTATTCTAACTGTATGGTCTACAGCTCATCATGAGGTATTCTAACTGAGTAAAACCTCCAGACTTCCTTAACATTAGAGGTCATGCACCAGTTGTATTTATAATATATATATAATATAATATAATAAATATAATAACAGAGAGTTGTGTTATTATATTTAACAGAGAGACACATACCACCCCCCTGAGTTTGCCCTACGCTGCCGTTCTGTCCTGCCGATGTATAGAAAAACAGCTAAATCTATATTTTCCATGTCCTTGTTCAGCCACGTCTCGGAGAAACATAGAATATTACAGTTCTTCAGAATTCATATTTTTTTATAACCCAACCCTGATCTGTACTTCTCCACAACTTTGTCCCTGACCTGTTTGGAGTGCTCCTTGGTATTCATGGTGCCCCTTGCTTAGTGGTGTTGCAAAGTCTGGGGCCTTTCAGAACAGGTGTATATATAAACTGAGATCATGTGACAGATCATGTGACACTTAGATTGCACACAGGTAGACTTTATTTAACTAATTATGTGACTTCTGAAGGTAATTGGTTGCACCAGATCGTATTTAGGGGCTTCATAGCAAAGGGTGTGATACATATGCACGCACCACTTTTCCGTGATTTATTTGTTCGAATTTTTTGAAACAAGTTATTTTTTTCCATTTCACTTCACCAATTTGGACTATTTTGTGTATGTCCATTACATGAAATCCGTTAACAGCAACCTTGGGAAAAACCCTCTGCATTATCATTAACCTCAGTGAAAACAATGTACTGAGCAAATGTCAAATTGGCTTTTTACCAAATTACCATACAACAGACCACGTATTCACCCTGCACACCCTAATGGACAAAGAGACAAACTAAAACAAAGGCAAAGTCTTCTCATGCTTTGTTGATTTTTTAAAAAGCTTTTGACTCAATTTGGCATGAAGGTCTGCTATACAAATTGATGGAAAGTGGGGTTGGGGGAAAAACATACAACATAATAAAATCTATGTACACAAACAACAAGTGTGCAGTTAAAATTGGCAAAAAACACACACATTTCTTTCCTCAGGGCCGTGGGGTGAGACAGGGATGCAGCTTAAGCCCCACCCTCTTCAACATATATATCAACTAATTGGCGAGGGCACTAGAACAGTCTGCAGCACCCGGCCTCACCAAACTAGAATCTGAAGTTAAAGATAACCAAGGCTGACCAAGCTAACAGTGTTGACAATAGGGTGACCGAGCTAACAGTGTTGACAGTAGGGTGACCAAGCTAACAGTGTTGACAGTAGGGTGACCGAGCTAACAGTGTTGACCAAGCTAACAGTGTTGATATAGTCTTGATATACATTCTGCCAACACTGTTAGCTTAGTCAATCTACTGTCAACACTGTTAGCTTGGTCACCCAACTGTCAACACTATTCGTTTGGTTACCCTACTGTCAACACTGTTAGCTTGGTCACCCTACTGTCAACACTGTTAGCTTGGTCAGCCTTGGTTAGCTTGGTCAACACTGTTAGCTTGGTCAGCCTTGGTTAGCTTGGTCAGCGCGCTACCTCTCTTGACGTATGGACCTCTCTCTCTGTGGTTCTGAATCTGAGCCTTGTCCCGGTGTTACTTCCAGGACAGAATGGCTCCTTTGTGGTTATAAGTTTATAATGTGTCCATTGATAGGAGTAGCGCAGACACACGCACACACACACGCACACACACACACGCACACACACACACACACGCGCACGCACGCACACACGCACACGCACGCACGCGCGCACGCGCAAGCACACGCACACGCACGCGCGCACACACACACAGCACCTCTGTTCATAATGTCATATGTATGCTGCACACCTGTGAAGAACCATACTCTGAACTGATCACGTTAAGTGGGGCTAACCTTTATACGAAGTGTTCAGACCTCAGTACCAAAAGCTTTTGTGTAGTATAGCGGTTTGTGAATGAGGTTGAGGAGCATATTATAATATATAATATAATATGCCATTTAGCAGACGCTTTTATCCAAAGCGACTTACAGTCATATATTGGGCCAGAACCAAAACATATGGCATTTTTGGACTTTCTGGACATGTATTTTAATGTTTAATGTTTTGGTCACTCTCTCAGGATCTGTCAAGTGTTTTCACACATATTTCCCTCCAGACAATGTTCTATATAAAGCCACTCGTGATACATATTATCATACCCTACATATTATCATACCCTACATATTATCATACCCTATATATTATCATACCCTACATATTATCATACCCTATATATTATCATACCCTATATATTATCATACCCTACATATGATGCCATATTGCATGTCTGTCTGTCTGTCTGTCTGTCTGTCTGTCTGTCTGTCTGTCTGTCTGTCTGTCTGTCTGTCTGTCTGTCTGTCTGTGTCTCTTATAATAGCTTATGACTGGTATAACTGTGTGTCCCAGGCTGTAGGTTACATGGTAAGCAGACAGACTTGATGCATGGTGTTTGCATGACTCCCATCTGTCTTGCTGTGGGATTGAGAGCGAGGGGCTCGGCTGACACCAACCAATCATGGCTCAGACCACCATGCATGTTGTCAACGGCAACACCCAAGGTAACCTCCCCCCACCCCGCTCCGCCCCTCGTTCTCTATCTGTATGCTAAACATTGTGTTGATCCCTCAAAATTAAATATTCACTTTAGTAAACTTAAATATCCCACTCTCTGTCTGTCTGTCTTGAACCCAGAAGTGATATACTGTTGTCCTGACGAAGATGAGAGATGATGATGATGCTGATAATGAAGGTGTAAATAGGGCTGAGACAGGGTGGAAACATGATAATGAAGGTGTAATTAGGGCTGAGACAGGGTGGAAACATGGTAATGAAGGTGTAATTAGGGCTGAGACAGGGTGGAAACATGGTAATGAAGGTGTAATTAGGGCTGAGACAGGGTGGAAACATGGTAATGAAGGTGTAATTAGGGCTGAGACAGGGTGGAAACATGATAATGAAGGTGTAAATAGGGCTGAGACAGGGTGGAAACATGATAATGAAGGTGTAAATAGGGCTGAGACAGGGTGGAAACATGATAATGAAGGTGTAATTAGGGCTGAGACAGGGTGGAAACATGGTAATGAAGGTGTAAATTGGGCTGAGATAGGGTGGAAACATGATAATGAAGGTGTAAATAGGGCTGATACAGGGTGGAAACATGATAATGAAGGTGTAAATAGGGCTGAGACAGGATGGAAACATGATGATGAAGGTGTAATTAGGGCTGAGACAGGGTGGAAACATGGTAATGAAGGTGTAATTAGGGCTGCGACAGGGTGGAAACATGATAATGAAGGTGTAAATAGGGCTGAGACAGGGTGGAAACATGGTAATGAAGGTGTAATTAGGGCTGATACAGGGTGGAAACATGGTGATGAAGGTGTAAATAGGGCTGAGACGGTGGAAACATGGTAATGAAGGTGTAATTAGGGCTGAGACAGGGTGGAAACATGGTAATGAAGGTGTAATTAGGGCTGAGACAGGGTGGAAACATGGTAATGAAGGTGTAATTAGGGCTGCGACAGGGTGGAAACATGGTAATGAAGGTGTAATTAGGGCTGAGACAGGGTGGAAACATGGTAATGAAGGTGTAATTGGGGCTGAGACAGGGTGGAAACATGATAATGAAGGTGTAATTAGGGCTGAGACAGGGTAGAAACATGATAATGAAGGTGTAAATAGGGCTGAGACAGGGTGTAAACATGATAATGAAGGTGTAATTAGGGCTGTGACAGGGTGGAAACATGATAATGAAGGTGTAATTAGGGCTGAGACAGGGTGGAAACATGGTAATGAAGGTGTAATTGGGGCTGAGACAGGGTGGAAACATGATAATGAAGGTGTAAATAGGGCTGAGACAGGGTGGAAACATGATAATGAAGGTGTAAATAGGGCTGAGACAGGATGGAAACATGGTAATGAAGGTGTAAATAGGGCTGAGACAGGGTGGAAACATGATAATGAAGGTGTAATTAGGGCTGAGACAGGGTGGAAACATGGTAATGAAGGTGTAAATTGGGCTGCGATAGGGTGGAAACATGATAATGAAGGTGTAATTAGGGCTGATACAGGGTGGAAACATGATAATGAAGGTGTAAATAGGGCTGAGACAGGATGGAAACATGATGATGAAGGTGTAATTAGGGCTGAGACAGGGTGGAAACATGGTAATGAAGGTGTAATTAGGGCTGCGACAGGGTGGAAACATGATAATGAAGGTGTAAATAGGGCTGAGACAGGGTGGAGACATGGTAATGAAGGTGTAATTAGGGCTGATACAGGGTGGAAACATGGTGATGAAGGTGTAAATAGGGCTGAGACGGTGGAAACATGGTAATGAAGGTGTAATTAGGGCTGAGACAGGGTGGAAACATGGTAATGAAGGTGTAAATTGGTCTGAAACAGGGTGGAAACATGATAATGAAGGTGTAAATAGGGCTGAGACAGGATGGAAACATGATAATGAAGGTGTAATTAGGGCTGCGACAGGGTGGAAACATGATAATGAAGGTGTAATTAGGGCTGCGACAGGGTGGAAACATGGTCATGAAGGTGTAATTAGGGCTGAGACAGGGTGGAAACATGGTAATGAAGGTGTAATTAGGGCTGAGACAGGGTGGAAACATGGTAATGAAGGTGTAAATTGGTCTGAAACAGGGTGGAAACATGATAATGAAGGTGTAAATAAGGCTGAGACAGGATGTACCTGAGCTCAATTTCCAGTCTCATAGCAAAGGGTCTGAATACTTATGTAAATGAGGTATTTCTAAAACCTGTTTTCGCTTTGTCATTATGGGGTATTGTGTGTAGACTGATTGATTTAATCCATTTTAGAATAAGTCTGTAACGCAGGGGTGTCAAACTCATTTTAGCTCAGGGGCCACATGGAGGAAAATCTATTCCCAAGTGGGCCGGACCGGAAAAATCATGGTATATATAACTTCAAAACAACAACTTCAGATTGTTTTCTTTGTTTTAATACGATCAACATACAACATAAAGCTGGAGCCTGAGGACAGTGTGTCCAAAATAGTACAAGCACAACATCACTATTAATCATAAAACACGTCAAGTTTATTTGAAAATTCTAAAGAAAAAGAACACAAACACACAATGCCTCAGTGATTAACAGAACTGTTTCACAGATCACAGAACTATATCAGGGTGTCATTTCTCAGGCAGAAATGTAGATAAAAATAATGAAATCCTGTTCCCCAAACAAGTGCAAGAACCACAGAGTCAAGAATAGGTTAAATATACAAATAAAATAAAATCAATTAAAAACAATAGCACATCAACATAAAAATATGAACATAAATCTGAAAGCGTTGCTCAAACTCCCGTAACAGTCCCGTTATTTTATCTTTGAACCGCTTCATGTCTGCCACATGTTGGGTCGCGCACACATTTTTCAGACAGGGGAAGTGAGCTGCATCACCACCGGCAAGTTGCGTCTCTCACAATGACAGCTTCAACTTGAAAGAACGTATGCTGTCATAATACTGCGTGACAACTTTGTTGCGCCCTTGCAGCTGTTTGTTCAAGTTATTCAGGTGCTTTGTAACATCCACCATAAATGCAAGGTCCGGCATCCATTCTGCGGAATGAAATTCTAACACTGGTTTGCCCTTTTCTTCCATGAACTGTTCAATTTCTTCTCGTAAATCAAAGAAACGCCTCAGCACAGCACCTCGGCTTAACCATCTTACCTCAGTGTGGTATGGCAGGCCATAGATGTGGTCTTTCTCTCTGAGAAGGCTGTCAAACTGACGGTGATTCAGGCTTCTGGATCGGATGAAATTAACAGTTTGGATGACCACCTTCATGACGTTATCCATCTTTAATGACTTGCAACACAAAGCCTCCTGGTGCAAAATACAGTGAAAAGTCAAAAAATCACGTCCTCCATTTGCAGATTTCACTTTCTCTCTGAACTTTGTCATAACGCCTGCTTTTTTCCCGATCATTGAGGGCGCACCATCTGTAGCCAGGCTAACAGCGCGGGACCAGTCTACTCCGACCCTGTCCAGCGCGCCGACGAGTGCGGTAAAAATATCAGCTGCTGTCGTTGTATCTGTCATCGGCACCAACTCCACAAACTCCTCGGTGACGGTCAATGTGTCATCAACTCCGCGGATGAAAATGGCCAGTTGTGCAACATCTGTAATGTCCGTGCTTTCATCAATTGCAACCGAAAACGCAATAAATGACTTTACTTTTTGCTTCAACTGCCTGTCCAAATCCACTGAAAGATCGGAAATCCTGTCTGCAACTGTGTTTCTTGTCAGGCTGATATTTGCAAAAGCCTGCCGCTTTTCAGGGCACACAATCTCCGCTGCCTTCATCATGCATGTTTTTACAAATTCACCCTCACTAAATGGTTTTGAAGCCACTGCGATTTCATTAGCAATGAGGTAGCTAGCTTTCACTGCAGCGTCACTGATGTCTCGGCTGTGAGTAAACACAGACTGCTGTTTCTTCAGACCCACCAACAGTTCATTCACCTTCTCTCATCTCCGCTGTCCTTGAAAGTTGTCATATTGGTCGGCATGAAGACTCACATAGTGGCGACAAAGGTTATATTCTTTCAGCATAAATAGGATGACCATTTTTCTTGGAACACTCTGCACTCTGCGTCCACTTTTCTATTTTTTGACAGAGACATATTGGGGCAATGAGGGTGCCAAAGCACATAATGTTAAAAGTAGAAGCCGTAATAAATATCGCGGGCAAAACAAAGTAGCTCATTGGCTGCACGTGCTTGTCCTACTTGCTCTGCCCCGGTATAAACAGTTTGCTTGCTTAACACAATTGCTATTGCGCCATCCAGTGGACGCAATTGGAACAGCAGTTTATTTTATTGAAAAATTGCAGCGCATTTTTATACTTTACAAAATTATTATACTTTTTTTTTTTTTTATTTTTTTTAATCATCTCGCGGGCCGGATTAAACCCGTTTGCGGGCCTGATCCGGCCCGCGGGCCGGACGTTTGACACCCCTGGTCTAGTGAGTGTGTATATAGTCTAGTGAGTGTGTACATAGTGTGTATATATAGTCTAGTGAGTGTGTATATTGTTAGGTTGGGTGGGGGACTCAGGTGCAGAGACGGACACACGGACAAAGAGAGTAAAATTAGGATGTAGTTTATTCAACGTGTATTGGCAGAGGTAAGTAGTCAGGGTGGAATAGCTTCAGGCTGGGGTAGGAGCTGAGTGGAGTGGAGAGCCAGTAGTCCTGAGAGCTGGATAACGAGGATATCAGGCAACAGAGGAGCAGGTAGCGGCGTGGGAATGGCAGGCAGGCAGGCAGGCAAGCAGGCAGCAGGAACAGACGAGATCTGGTCGAAGGAGAGACAGGTTACAAAACGTGGCAGGAACAACAATAATACTGAGAGAGTACAACTACACTGAGAGTGCTGTACGGGCCAAGTTACCACTGGAAGTGTAGGAACGAACTGGCGCTGGAGAGGTGTCCAGCCCGGGTAGATATCTGCTGCTTGATTGGTGCCAATGAGCTGCAGCTTGATGTAACTGCTCTGGTGATAGAATGGCCACGCCCGCTGACCTAGAACCTCTGACTGCACAGCAGGGGGAGACAGACACAAACAACACACACAGGGGAGAAAAGGGAAAGGAACACCAACAGGAACAGGACCAACAGAGCCGAACCGTAACAGTACCCCCCCCTCAACGGGCGCCACCCGGCGACCCACCCGGCTTGTCAGGGTGGTCCCTATGGAAGTCATTCACTAGCTGAGGATCCAGAATAAAACGTCTGGGAATCCAGGACCTCTCCTCGGGACCGTATCCCTCCCAGTCCACCAGGTACTGAAACCCTCTAACACGCCTCCGGACGTCCAGCAGTCTCCGAACCGTGTAGGCTGGATGGTCGTCAATAATGCGCGGTAGCGGAGGGGGATCCGCCGGCGGACACAAAGGACTGGAGGAGACCATCTTCAGCTGGGACACGTGAAATGTAGGATGGACTCTCATGGCCTGGGGAAGCTTCAACCGAACAGCCGAAGGGTTGATGATGGATTCGACCTCAAAAGGACCCAAATATCGGGGCGACAGCTTACGGGAGTCAGTGCGCAGGGGAATGTTGCTGGAGGAGAGCCAGACTCGCTGACCAGGCTGGAACTGTGGAGCGACTACCCTGTGCCTGTCCGCCACCCTCTTATTACTCTCTGCTGTCCGTAGAAGGGCCTCACGGGTGTCCACCCACACCTTGCGGCAGCGACGAAGGTTATCCTGAACTGACGGGACGGTTAACTCCTTTTCCTGAGACGGGAACAATGGCGGTTGGTACCCCAAAGCCGCCTCAAATGGTGAAAGGCCGGTGGCAGATGAGGTGAGGGAATTGTGGGCATATTCGACCCACGGGAGGTGTTTGGCCCAGGTGGACGGGTTCTGGGATGTCACACAGCGTAGAGCAGCCTCCAGGTCCTGATTGGTCCTCTCAGTCTGGCCATTGGACTGGGGATGGAACCCTGATGAGAGACTGACAGAGGCACCCAGAGCAGAACAAAACTCCTTCCATACCCGAGAAATGAACTGTGGACCTCTATCGGACACTATGTCCACAGGTATTCCATGGGGACGGAATACATGTAGGACAAAGAGGTCGGCCGTCTCACTGGCAGACGGTAATTTTGGTAATGCAACAAAATGGGCAGATTTAGAGAATCTGTCCACGATGGTGAGTATGGTGTCATTACCCTCAGACATAGGAAGTCCAGTGACGAAGTCCAAGGCCACGTGAGACCAAGGACGACTCGGGACTGGGAGAGGCCGCAGCAGGCCCGAAGGAGCCCGGTGGGAAGCCTTATTTTGGGCACAGATGGAGCAGGCCGCCACGTACTCCCGGACGTCAGTCTCGACGGATGGCCACCAAAAGTGCCTCTTCAGTAGCGACAGTGTACGGTTCATACCAGGGTGGCAGGAGAAGCGTGAGGTGTGGATCCAGTTGAGCACTTGCGGCCGCACTGCTGCGGGAACATAGAGAAGGTCGGGGGGGCCATCGGCCGGTCCAGGTTCCGACTCTTGTGCCGATCGGACGAGGGACTCGATTTCCCAGTGAACCGCCGCCACCAAACAGGAAGCGGGCAGAACAGGTTCAGGATTGCTGGAGTCTTCATTGTCTGTAAACTCAGCCAGGTCCAAGTACTCCTCAGGGACTGAAGAGAGGTCTGGGGTTTTGACAGGGGAAGCAGGGGAACCTACCGAGGGCGGAATAGCCGACCCAAGGCAAGCAGAATGGCAGTGAGTGCTCCAACTGTGTATCTTGTGGTTTTGCCAGTCAATATGGGGGTTGTGAAGGCTAAGCCAAGGGAAACCGAGGATAAGGGGGGAGGCCGAGGAGGAGACTACTTTAAACTGGATGGTTTCTTTGTGATTGCCGGACAGCATGAGAGAAACGGGGACAGTTTGGTGGGTGATGTTGGCAAACTGACGGCCGTCTATAGCGGTTACTGTTATAGGCTTAGGCAGGGGCTTAACAGGGATCTCAGCCTGAGTGACCAGGTTAACGTCAACAAAATTATCCTCAGCACCAGAGTCAATGAGAGCAGCTAATGGGAGAGACAGATTCCTGAACTGGACTGTAGCTGGGATAACTAGACGGGGTGCTGTGGGCATTGAGTCAGGTGTAGCACTCGCAAGTACGCCCACTTTTACCTGCGAGCTTTGTCTTTTTGGGCGAACCGGACAGTTAATCAGGAAATGAGTGCGGTCCCCACAGTACATGCACTCACCAACCCGCATGCGCCGTTCCTTTTCGGCAGGGGACAGACGAGCACGGCCCAGCTGCATGGGCTCGTCTAGTTCCATGGAGGGATCCGCTGAGGTGTGTGGGCGGTGTCCGAGTGGTGATGTTGCTCGGGTAGCAGAAAGCGAGGGAGCCCCGTTAGAGGTGTGGACCCGACCGCCCCTCTCCTGTCTCCTCTCCCGTAGCCTGTTGTCTATTCGTGTAGCAAGGGAAACGAGAACATGAAGGTTAGCAGGCTCATCACGAACAGCTAGTTCATTCTTAATTGTGTCACTTAGACCGTTAACAAACGCTCCCCGAAGAGCTTCGTCGTTCCACTTGGAATCGGCTGCCAAGGTCCAAAAATCAATGGCGTATTCAGCCACGCTACCCGTGCCCTGTCGTAGCTTCAATAGTCTCTTTGTGGCGGTTCCGGCATAGTCCGGGTGATCAAACACAACTTTCAATTGAGAGGAAAAATCGTCAAACGACAGGCTGGTAATCTGCTGAGTAGAACAAGCCGCTTCTGCCCACATCAAAGCTTTGCCCCTCATTAACCCCAGTGCGTAATGTACCTTTGAGGATTCCGTGGCGAAAGACAGGGGCTTCTGTTGGAACACCAAGCGGCACTGAAGCAGGAACCCACGGCATTTGTTCAAATCCCCGGTGAAAGGTTCGGGTGCAGTTGTAGGGGGTTCCCGAAGGACAGGAGCGGAAGCCGAGCCTGGAGCCACTGTAGGAGGAACAGGCGGAGGAGAAGCAGAGGGAGAAAGGGTAGTGAGTGTTACCAGGTTAGTTACCTGAGAGGTGAGATGAGATACTAGATCCAACAACTGCTGGTTGTTATCCAATAGAGTCCGGATGAGTTGGTCGTGTTGTCCCAATAGTACTCCTTGTGAATGGAGGGCGTGTTGTACGCCATCACCCGTTGTTTCATGTGGCATCTCTGCTGAGTCCATGTTTGGCCAGTTCGTTCTGTTAGGTTGGGTGGGGGACTCAGGTGCAGAGACGGACACACGGACAAAGAGAGTAAAATTAGGATGTAGTTTATTCAACGTGTATTGGCAGAGGTAAGTAGTCAGGGTGGAATAGCTTCAGGCTGGGGTAGGAGCTGAGTGGAGTGGAGAGCCAGTAGTCCTGAGAGCTGGATAACGAGGATATCAGGCAACAGAGGAGCAGGTAGCGGCGTGGGAATGGCAGGCAGGCAGGCAGGCAAGCAGGCAGCAGGAACAGACGAGATCTGGTCGAAGGAGAGACAGGTTACAAAACGTGGCAGGAACAACAATAATACTGAGAGAGTACAACTACACTGAGAGTGCTGTACGGGCCAAGTTACCACTGGAAGTGTAGGAACGAACTGGCGCTGGAGAGGTGTCCAGCCCGGGTAGATATCTGCTGCTTGATTGGTGCCAATGAGCTGCAGCTTGATGTAACTGCTCTGGTGATAGAATGGCCACGCCCGCTGACCTAGAACCTCTGACTGCACAGCAGGGGGAGACAGACACAAACAACACACACAGGGGAGAAAAGGGAAAGGAACACCAACAGGAACAGGACCAACAGAGCCGAACCGTAACATATATAGTGTGTATATATAGTCTAGTGAGTGTGTATATAGTGTGTATATATAGTATAGTGAGTGTGTATATAGTGTGTATATATAGTCTAGTGAGTGTGTATATAGTGTGTATATATAGTCTAGTGAGTGTGTATATAGTGTGTATATATAGTCTAGTGAGTGTGTATATAGTGTGAATATATAGTCTAGTGTGTGTGTACAGAGCCTTTGGAAAGTATTCAGACCCCTCAACCTTTTCCACGTGTTGTTACGTTACAGCCTTATTCTAAAATGGATTAATTCGTTTTTTTTCCTCATCCTTCAACAGTCTATGGCTTGGGGGGCTGGAGTCTTTGGCAATTTTTCGTGTCTTCTTCTGACACTGCCTGGCATAGAGGTCCTGGATGGCAGGGAGCTCTGGTATAGAGGTCCTGGATGGCAGGGAGCTTGGCCCCAGTGATGTCTTGGGCTGTCTGCATCACCCTCTGTAGCGCTTTGCGGTCGAGGGCGGTGCATTTGCCGTACCAAGTGGTGATGCAGCCAGTCAGATGCTCTCAATGGTGCAGCTGTAGAACTTTTTGAGGATCCGAGTGCCCTTGCCAAGTATTTTCAGCCTCCAGAGGGGGAAGAGGCGCTGCCGTGCCCTCTTCACGTCGGTGCGGTGTGTGTGGACCCTGTTAGGTCCTTAGTGCTTAGTTGTGTGTCATGTAGGTGTGATTGTCAGAGCGAAACGCCTTAATGTGTTTTCCATCACACAGCAGTAGGAGTAGTGTGTGTCTGTGTTCAGTCCGGGTCGCTGTCTGTTAGAGAACGACCGATATGGGTTTTTAAGGGCCGATACTGAGTTTTAGGGGTCAAGGAGGCAATGGACAATATTTTATGCCAAGACTGAATATGATACAATTTCAGCATTTTGATGAGACATTTTCCCAGTCAGCCATGTGTGCATTAACAAATCAATTATACAACCATACAATCAATTTGACTTTGTTTTTTTATCAATCTAACTCCATAACAAGATAAAGGTAATAGTTTTATTTGAATGGTTAATCTCTTGATAAACTTGGCAGAGGCCTACTCACAATATAGGTGAATTCATATGCTATAGGACTGTGTGCATGCATTGAGTTATGGAGCTAATTTCACATGAGAGGCAGACGTAGCTGCTCTGTCCTGCCGATGCACAGAAAACCCAGCCAACTGTATGTTATCCATGTCGTCGTTCAGCCACGACTCAGTGAAACACAAGATATTACAGTTTTTAATGTCCCGTTGGTATTATAGTCTTAATCGCTGTCCTGATGTCCAGAAGCTCTTTTCGGTCATAAGACACGGTAGCTGCAACATTATGTACAAACAAGTTACAAAAGAAGTTACAAACAACGTGAATAAACAAACAATATAGCACGGTTGGTTAGGAGCCCGTAAAACGGCAGCCATCCCCTCCGGTGCCATTATCAGGAGTAAAAATGAGCTTAACAAGTCACATAATAAGTTGCATGGACTCACTCTGTGTGCAATAATAGTGTTTAACATGATTTTTAAATGACTACCTCATCTCTGTACCCCACACAATACATAATACAATACATAATACACAACATAATACAATACATAACACTACATAATACCTGCCACAGTGGTCTAAGGCACTGCATCGCTGTGCCACTAGAGATCCTGGTTCGAATCCAGGCTCTGTCGTAGCAGGCCGTGACCGGGAGACCCATGGGGCGGCGCACAATTGGCCCAGCGTCGTCCAGGGTAGGGGAGGGAACGGCCGGCAGGGATGTAGCTCAGTTGGTAGAGCATGGCGTTTGCAACGCCAGGGTTGTGGGTTCGATTCCCACGGGGGGGCCAGTATGAGGGGGAAAAAAATAAAAAATGTATGCACTCACGTCTGGATAAGAGCGTCTGCTAAATGACTAAAATGTAATGGTTAGGGAAAAGGGTTAAATGACTAAAATGTAAATGTAAATAATACAATATATCATAAAATACATAATACTACAAAACAATACATAATACAATACATAACAGTACATAACACAATACACTACATAATACAATACATAATACAGTACATAACACAATACACTACACTACATAATACAATACACAATACAATACATAATACAATACATAATACTTCCCGAGTGGCGCAGTGGTGTAAGGCACAGTGCCACTAGAGATCCTGGTTCGAATCCAGGCTCTGTCGTAGCCGGCCGCGACCGGGAGACCCATGGGGCGGCGCACAATTGACCCAGGGTAGGCGAGGGAATGGCCGGCAGGGGATGTTGGTAGAGCATGGCGTTTGCAACGCCAGGGTTGTGGGTTTGATTCCCACGGGGGGGGGGGGGGCAGTATGAAAAAATATAAAAATATGATGTATGCACTCACTAACTGTAAGTCGCTCTGGATAAGAGCGTCTGCTAAATGACTTAAATGTAAATGTAAATAATACAGTACATAATACAATACACTACATATTACAATACATAACACTACATAATTGTCACGCCCTGATCGAGATAATTCTTGTTGGTTGGGTCAGGGTGTGAGTTTCTGTTGTATTCTATGTTATTGTATTTCTAGTTTGTATATCTAGTTGAGATTTCTATGTTTGGTCAGGTGTGATTCCCATCCTTGGAGCCCGGGGGGCGGTTGTTGTTGGGCGTAACTGCCTTGCTCAGAACAACATATTTTTACCTTGTTGGCTGGGGGATTCGATTCAGCAACCCTTCGGTTACTGGCCCAGCACTCCTACCCGCCAGAGACTTACCCAGAAAGACTCACAGCTGGAATCACTGCCAAAGGTGATTCTAGCATGTATTGACTCAGGGGGTTGAATACTTATCTAATCAAAATATATTAGTGTTTTATTTTAAAATTAATGTTTTCCACTTTGACATTACAAAGTATTTTGTGTAGATCGTTGACAAAAAAATGACAATTAAATCTATTTTAATCCCACTTTGTAACACAACAAAGTGTGGAAAAAGTCAAGGGGTGTGAATACTTTCTGAAGGCCCTGCTCTACTGGCTTCTGTTCTCGCCCTCTGAAGACAGGAATCTGGATCATCCAAACCTTTTTAATTGCTCAGGAAATAAAGTTGCTGTAACTGTTCACCAGTCATTTGTTGTGAGCTGGTCTGGTTAGTTGTTGGCAGGAGGGTCTAGCGCTGTCTGTCTGTCATCCTGATAGGTGGAAGAATGTATCAGCTCTGTCGCTCTCTCTCTCACTCTTTTCTCAGTTATTCCCTCGTTACTGGACAATGGCCGTGGAATGTCCAGTGTTCTTTAGGAATGTCCGGTGTTCTTTAGGAATGTCCAGTAATCTTTCGGAATGTCCAGTGTTCTTTAAGAATGTCCGGTGTTCTTTAGGAATGTCCAGTGTTCTTTTGGAATGTGTTTTGTTCTGATTGTTGTGTTGTGCTTCTTATAGTTGTAATGAGGAGGATGTTGAGCTGAAGGCTGAGGCAGGCATGGTGGAGAGGAGGGTTTTAGCTGAATGTTAGCAGGCTGACGTGACGAGGCTCCGCCGGGCCTGGCAGGGCCAGGAAATACCAGGCCAGTGTGACGGAAAAGGAGCCTCTGTTTGGAGGTGGGTGTGTTGCTGTGTGTGTCTACTTCAGAGCAGAGTCTCTTAAGTATTCAAACCCCTGTCAACACAGGTTACAATCCCCTTTGGCAGCAATTACAGCTGTGAGTCTTTCTGGGTAAGTCTCTAAGAGCTTTCCACACCTGGATTGTGCAACATTTACCCATTTATTATTTTGAAAATTCTTCAAACTCTTGGCATAGATTTTCAAGCAGATTTAAGTCAAAACTGTAACTAGGCCACTCAGGAACATTCAATGTCTCTTGGTAAGCAACTCCAGTTTAGATTTGGCCTTGTGTTTTAGGTTATTGTCCTGCTGAAAGGTGAATTCATCTCCCAGTGTTTGGTGGAAAGCAGACTGAACCAGGTTTTCCTCCAGGATTTTGCCTGTGCTTAGCTCCATTCCGTTTCTTTTACATCCTGAAAAACTCCTCAGTCCTTAACGATTACAAGCATACCCATAACATGATGCAGCTACCACTATGCTTGAAAATATGGAGAGTGGTACTCAGTAATGTGTTGTATTGGATTTGCCCCAAACATAACACTTTGTGTTGAGGACAAAAAGTTAATTGCTTTGCCACATGTTTTGCAGTATTAATTTAGTGCCTTGTTACAAACAGGATGCATGTTTTGGAATATTTGTATTCTGTACAGGCTTCCTTCTTTTCTCTCTGTCATTTAGGTTAGTATTGTGGAGTAACTACAATGTTGTTGATCCATCCTCAGTTTTCTCCTATCACAGACATTAAACTCTCTAACTGTTTTAAAGTCCCCATTGGTCTCATGGTGAAATCCCTGAGCAGTTTCTGTCCTCTCCGGCAACTGAGTTAAGAAGAAGGCTTGTATCTTTGTAGTAACTGGGTGTATTGATACACCATCCAAAGTGTAATTAATAACTTCACCGTGCTCAAAGGGATATTCAATGTCTGCTTTTAATTTGTACCCATCTACCAATAGGTGCCCTTCTTTGTGAGGCATTGGAAAACCTCCCTGGTCTTTATGGTTGAATCTGTGTTTGAAATTCACTGTTTGACTGAGGGACCTTACAGATAATTGAATGTGTGGGGTACAGAGATGAGGTAGTCATTCTAAAATCATGTTAAACACTATTATTGCACACAGAGTGAGTCCATGCAACTTATTAAGTGACTTGTTAAGCACATTTTTACTCCTGAACTTATTTAGGCTTGCCATAACAAAAGGGTTGAATACTTATTGACTCAAGACATTTCAGCTTTTAATTGTTTATTAATTTGTAAACATTTTTGGAAACGTAATTCCACTTTGACATTATGGGGTATTGTGTGTAGGCCAGTGACAAAATGTGGAAAACGTCAAGGGGTGTGAATACTTTCTGAAGGCACTGTATATGTGTATTAAAGTAGTCAAAAGTTGAGTATTTAGTCCCATATTGCACGCAATGATTACATCAAGCTTGGGACTGTACAAAGTTGTTGGATGCATTTGTTGTTTGCTTTGGTTGTGTTTCAGATTATTTTGTGCCCAATAGAATGTAATGGTAAATAATGTATTGTGTCATTTTGGAGTCACTTCTATTGTAAATAAGAATATAATATGTTTCTAAACACTTCTACATTAATGTGGATGCTACCATGGTTACGGATAGTCCTGAAAGAATCGTGAATAATGATGAGTGAGAAAGTTAGACGCACAAATATCATGCATTTATAAAATGAATTTACCCCAATACTTTTGGTCCCCTAAAATTGGGGGACTATGTACAAAACCTGCTGTAATTTCTAAACGGTTCACCCGATATGGATGAAGATCCCCCAAAATTATAGCTGACAGTCTGCACTTTAACCTCATAGTCATTTCAAATCCAAAGTGCTAGAGTACAGAGCCAAAACAACACAACATGTCCCAATACTGTTGGGGCTCACTGTGTATATGTATAGAGGTGGTTTGTCTCAGTTGAACTGTCATTAGCCTGTGGAAAGATAAAGAGAGATGTTTCTCTAATATGTTGTTGTTGTCCTGAAACACTGCTTTTCTGTTCTCCGTTATGTCTGACTTCTGTAACAGTGTTTATCTGTGTGTCAGCTGAACAGGGTCTGTGTGTGTAGCACAAGGGTCATTTCTCCAACAACCCGTGCCACACTCCTTATCTCACTGATAAAGTTGTCGTCTGAAGAGAGAGCAGAGCATGAGAGATGGAGAGAGCGAGTGAGAGAGAGAGAGCACAGAGAGAGAGATCGAGAGAGAGAGATAGCTAAACTATTAAAGACTACCAGAACCCACTGGATTCTCCAATTACATTGAATGAACTACAGGACAAAATACAAACCCTCCAACCCAAAAAGGCCTGTGGTGTTGATGGTATCCTCAATGAAATGATAAAATATACAGACCACAAATTTCAAATAGGCTATACTTAAACTCTTTAACATCATCCTTAGCTCTGGCATCTTCCCCAATATTTGGAACCAAGGACTGATCACCCCAATCCACAAAAGTGGAGACAAATTTGACCCCAATAACTACCATGGGATATGCGTCAACAGCAACCTTGGGAAAAACCTCTGCATTATCATTAACAGCAGACTTGTACATTTCCTCAGTGAAAACAATGTACTGAGCAAATGTCAAATTGGCTTTTTACCAAATTACCGTACGACAGACCACGTATTCACCCTGCACACCTTAATTGACAAACAAACCAAAACAAAGGCAAAGTCTTCTCATGCTTTGTTGATTTCATAAAAGCTTTTGACTCAATTTGGCATGAAGGTCTGCTATACAAATTGATGGAAAGTGGTGTTGGGGGGAAAACATACAACATTATAAAATACATGTAAACTCAGTTTTTCACAATTCCTGACATTTAATCCTAGTAAAAAGTCCCTGTTTTAGGTCAGTTAGGATCACCACTTTATTTTAAGAATGTGAAATGTCAGAATAATAGTAGAGAGAATGATTTATTTCAGCTTTTATTTATTTCATCACATTCCCAGTGGGTCAGAAGTTTACATACACTCAATTAGTATTTGGTAGTATTGCCTTTAAATTGTTTAACTTGGGTGAAACGTTTCGGGTAGCCTTCCACAAGCTTCCCACAATAAGTTGGGTGAATTTTGGCCCATTCCTCCTGACAGAGCTGGTGTAACTGAGTCAGGTTTGTATTCCTGATTCTACCTGGATTATGTTTGTGAGGCTTCCATTAAAGAACACCCTCTGTGTTCTGTTAGACAAGTAACTCTTTATCCACAATATAGCAGGGGGTGTAAAGCCATAACACATACGCTTTACCAGCAGCAGACTAGGATAGATAATGTCAAAGCCGCCTGAAGTCTAACAAAACAGCCCCAACAATCGTTTTATCATCAATGTCTCTCAGCCAATCATCAGTAATTTGTGTAAGTGCTGTGCTTGTTGAACGTCCTTCTCTATAAGCCTGCTGAAAGTCTGCATTGTATCTGGTCAAACACAATTTTTCCCAGTAGTTTACTAAGGGTTGGTAACAGGCTGATTGGTTGGCTATTTGAGCCAGTAAAGGGGGCTTTACTATTTTTGGGTAGCGGAATGACTTTTGCTTCCCTCCAGGCCTGAGGGCACACACTTTCTAGTAGGCTTAAATTGAAGATATGTCAAATAGGAGTGGCAATATCGTCCACTATTATCCTCAGTAATTTTCCATCCAAGTTATCAGACCCCGGTGGCTTGTCATTGTTGATAGACAACACATTTTCACCTCTTCCACACTTACTTTACGGATTTTGGTCAGATATATTTGGATGTGTAGTGTCAGCGTTTGTTGCTGGCATGTCATGCCTAAGTTTGCTAATCTTGCCAATGAAAAAATAATCAAAGTAGTTGGCAATATCAGTGGGTTTTGTGATGAATGAGCCATCTGATTCAATGAATGATGGAGCAGAGTTTGCCTTTTTGCCCAAACTTTTATTTAAGGTGCTCCAAAGCATTTTACTATCATTCTTTATGTCATTTATCTTTGTTTCATAGTGTAGTTTCTTCTTCTTTTTATTCAGTTTAGTCACATGATTTCTCAATTTGCAATACGTTGGCCAATCGGTTGTGCAGCCAGACTTATTTGCCATTCCTTTTGCCTCATCCCTCTCAACCATACAATGTTTCAATTCCTCATTAATCCACAGGGATTTAACAGTTTTTACAGTCACTTTCTTTATGGTTGCATGCTTATTAGTAACTGGGATAAGCAATTTCATAAATGTGTCAAGTGCAGTGTCTGTTTGCTCCTCATTACACACCACGGACCAACACATATTTTTCACATCAACAACATAGAAATCACTACAAAACCTATTGTATGACCTCTTATACACTATATTAGGCCCAGCCTTTGGAACTTTGGTTTTCCTAGATATGGCTACTATATTGTGATCATTACATCCGATGGATTTGGATACTGCTTTCAAGCACATTTCTGCAGCATTAGTAAAGATATGATCAATACATGTTGATTTCATTACTGTACTGTTTGTAACTACCCTGGTAGGTTGATTGATAACCTGAACCAGGTTGCAGGCACTAGTTACAGTTTAAAGCTTTCTCTTGAGTGGGCAGCCTGATGAAAGCCAGTCAATATTTAAATCACCCAGAAAGTATACCTCTCTATTAATATCACATTCATTATCAAGCATTTCACACGTTATCCACCAGAATGGGCTTTAGGTGAGGCAGATGAACCTGTAGCCATATTACTTCAACAGTATTTAACATCAGATCCTCTCTAAGTTTTACAGGAATGTGGTTCTGAATATAAACAGCCACACCTCCACCTTTGGCATTTCTGTCTATTCTGTAGATCTTATAACCATGTATTGCTACCACTGTATCATCAAAGGTATTATCTAAGTGAGTTTCAGAGATTATGAATATCATCTGTTCCTAGCAAATTATTTATTTCATGAACCTCGTTTCTTAAGCTACATATGTTAACTTGGGCAATTTCTCACACTTTTCTGGGATGCTTGATTGTTTTTCTTGCTTTACTGGGAAGCTTAGCAGAGGTAGACATGCTCAAGTTATTTTTATTAGTGCAGGGTGAGCTGCACACAGTGGACTTCCTACTAGGGCACACCACCTCAGTGCTAACAGTATTACTCTGGTTCATATGCATATGATTACTGCATACAATAGATGTAGGATCAACAGAGGCATTCAGGGCAGTAAGAGGGACAAAAATTATGTTACTTACATGGTGTCTTCCAACGCCCCTAGGATAATGTACATTTGCTGAAGCATTATGACAACTCAGCGACACATTGGTAGGGATTGAATGAGCTAGGGCTCTGCTCAAAAGTAGTGCACTATATAAGGAATAGGGTGCCATTTGGGATGCACACATAGACTGGCTGAGGAGTTGGATTGATGTAGCAGAGACCAGTTAAAAATTGCCCCATAAAACATCCTGCGATAACACATGAAATGCACAGGATGTGCAAAAGGAGAACAAAACAGAATACCATATTTTTTTACCCAGGGAAAAATAGGAGAGAAGGGCCGAGCAGTGCCTCAGTGTTAAAGACAACATCACTGTGTGGGCTCGGGTATTTAAACCTTTCGGTTACTGGCTACCTGCCGCCATTATGTATAGAAAAGGAGATGTACAGTAAAGAACCACAGAGGAAATGACCTCAGCAGACCTGTAGGAAATGACAATACATACAATATGATTGTAAAGGTTGGGTTTGAATGAATTACAGCTCTCGTGAATCAGTTGTATCTAGAGTTGTAGAACAACAGATCTGTTTAGAGTGAAGAGACTAAGGACTGGTTTCCCGGACACAGATGAAGCCTAGTCCTAGACTAAAAAGCATGCTCAATGGAGAATGTCTGTTGAAAGTGATTTTTTGTTCAGGCTTAATCTATGTCTGGGAAACCAGCCCTTACATACAGCATCCTGCCTGCCTGGGTTCTGCACATGCTCAGTAGAGAGGTTGACACAGAAGTGAAAATTCTGTCTCATCTTGTTCTGTCAATTTTTTACCTGTACTGTCTTGACCTCGCAACAGTTCTATAACCCCAGAACTTTCCTGTCCCTTCCCGATAAAAAACCCTCCCATCCGGCCAGTGCTAATGTTTACGTGAATAAATATGTAGGCTATGGTAGGCTATTGTGTTTGAAAATTATTTCAGTAATGCAATATGCAACTTTGATATGTGGTTGACTTACCTATCTTAGTTAAATTCACTGATTGTAAGTCGCTCTGGACAAGAGCGTCTTCTTAAATGACCTAAAATGTAGATGGATTAAGGCTGGAGGATGAGGACAGAGACCCCAGTAGGATGGTCTGCTCACCAGCCCAGCAGGATGGTCTGCTCAGCACATCACCACCCCAGCAGGATGGTCTGCTCAGCACATCACCACCCCAGCAGGATGGTCTGCTCAGCACATCACCACCCCAGCAGGATGGTCTGCTCAGCACATCACCACCCCAGCAGGATGGTCTGCTCAGCACATCACCACCCCAGCAGGATGGTCTGCTCAGCACATCACCACCCCAGCAGGATGGTCTGCTCAGCACATCACCACCCCAGCAGGATGGTCTGCTCAGCACATCACCACCCCAGCAGGATGGTCTGCTCAGCACATCACCACCCCAGCAGGATGGTCTGCTCAGCACATCACCAGCCCAGCAGGATGGTCTGCTCAGCACATCACCACCCCAGACCCCAGTAGGATGGTCTGCTCACCACATCACCACCCCAGACCCCAGCAGGATGGTCTGCTCAGCACATCACCACCCCAGCAGGATGGTCTGCTCAGCACATCACCACCCCAGCAGGATGGTCTGCTCAGCACATCACCACCCCAGCAGGATGGTCTGCTCAGCATATCACCACCATACAACTGTAGCCTACATCTGAGCACTGTCCACATATGAAGCTTTACAACACATGAACATTCACAACAAAAAAATCCTGAGCAGCAGTACTGCATCGGTCAATCTATTTTTATTTTTATTTCACTCTTCACCTCAGAAGGTTTAGCCGAGTGGCGCAGTGGTCTAAGGCACTGCAACGCAGTGCTAGCTGTGCCACTAGAGATCCTGGTTCGAATCCAGGCTCTGCTGTAGCCGGCCGCAACCGGGAGACCAATGGGGCGGCGCACAATTGGCCCAGCGTCGTCCAGGGTAGGGGAGGGAATGGCCGGCAGGGAGGTAGCTCAGTTGGTAGAGCATGGCGTTTGCAACGCCAGGGTTGTGGGTTTGAATCCCACGGGGGGCCAGTATGAAAACAAAAAAGAATAATGTATGCACTAACTGTAAGTCGCTCTGGATAAGAGCGTCTGCTAAATGACGTAAATGTAAATGTTAAATACGTGAACAATGACCTTGACCGGCTCTGCTGCTTCAGGCCGCTCTCCTATTTGATTAAACACAGCATTTTTTGCAAGCTGTGTAGCCTACTCGGTTCCTTCGTTGTCAAAGACAATTCTATCAAATGTAGCTAAAATATCGCTCTTTCCTCTAATGTTAATGATGGTTCCTTGGCTACATGGCGCCATTCCTCTCTTGAAGGCTTCGTCATTCACTGACGTCTGAGGCTACAACTGTAACGAGGCACGAGAATGAGCCAGGGGGAGGGGGGAGGGGGGAAATGACCATTAAAATATATATATACTGCTCAAAAAAATAAAGGGAACACTTAAACAACACAATGTAACTCCAAGTCAATCACACTTCTGTGAAATCAAACTGTCCACTTAGGAAGCAACACTGATTGACAATAAATTTCACATGCTGTTGTGCAAATGGAAAAGACAACAGGTGGAAATTATAGGCAATTAACAAGACACCCCCAATAAAGGACTGGTTTTGCAGGTGGTGACCACAGACCACTTCTCAGTTCCTATGCTTCCTGGCTGATGTTTTGGTCACTTTTGAATGCTGGCGGTGCTTTCACTCTAGTGGTAGCATGAGACGGAGTCTACAACCCACACAAGTGGCTCAGGTAGTGCAGCTCATCCAGGATGGTACATAATAATAATAATAATTGGTCATTTAGCAGACGCTCTTATCCAGAGCGACTTACAGGAGCAATTAGGGTTAAGTGCCTTGCTCAAGGGCACATCGACAGATTTTTCACCTAGTCGGCTCAGGGATTAGAACCAGCGACCTTTCGGTTACTGGCACAACGCTCTTAACCACTAAGCTACCTGCCGCCCTATCATCAATGCGAGCTGTGGCAAGAAGGTTTGCTGTGTCTGTCAGCGTAGTGTCCAGAGCATGGAGGCGCTACCAGGAGACAGGCCAGTACATCAGGAGACGTGGAGGAGGCCGTAGGAGGGCAACAACCCAGCAGCAGGACTGCTACCTCCGCCTTTGTGCAAGGAGGAGCAGGAGGAGCACTGCCAGAGCCCTGCAAAATGACCTCCAGCAGGCCACAAATGTGCATGTGTCTGCTCAAACTGTCAGAAACAGACTCCATGAGGGTGGTATGAGGGCCCGACGTCCACAGGTGGGGGTTGTGCTTAGAGCCCAACACCGTGCAGGACGTTTGGCATTTGCCAGAGAACACCAAGATTGGCAAATTCGCCACTGGCGCCCTGTGCTCTTCACAGATGAAAGCAGGTTCACACTGAGCACGTGACAGACGTGACAGAGTCTGGAGACGCCGTGGAGAACGTTCTGCTGCCTGCAACATCCTCCAGCATGACCACTTTGGCGGTGGGTCAGTCATGGTGTGGGGTGGCATTTCTTTGGGGGGCCGCACAGCCCTCCATGTACTCGCCAGAGGTAGCCTGACTGCCATTAGGTACCGAGATGAGATCCTCAGACCCCTTGTGAGACCATATGCTGGTGCGGTTGGCCCTGGGTTCCTCCTAATGCAAGACAATGCTAGACCTCATGTGGCTGGAGTGTGTCAGCAGTTCCTGCAAGAGGAAGGCATTGATGCTATGGACTGGCCCGCCCGTTCCCCAGACCTGAATCCAATTGAGCACATCTGGGACATCATGTCTCGCTCCATCCACCTACGCCACGTTGCACCACAGACTGTCCAGGAGTTGGCGGATGCTTTAGTCCAGGACTGGGAGGAGATCCCTCAGGAGACCATCCGCCACCTCATCAGGAGCATGCCCAGGCGTTGTATGGAGGTCATACAGGCACGTGGAGGCCACACACACTACTGAGCCTCATTTTGACTTGTTTTAAGGACATTACATCAAAGTTGGATCAGCCTGTAGTGTGGTTTTCCACTTTAATTTTAAGGGTGACTCCAAATCCAGACCTCCATGGGTTGATAATTTTGATTTCCATTGATAATTTTTGTGTGATTTTGTTGTCAGCACATTCAACTATGTAAAGAAGAAAGTATTTAATAAGATTATTTCATTCATTCAGATCTAGGATGTGTTATTTTAGTGTTCCCTGAATTTTTTTGAGCAGTGTATATTAAGTAAACTACATTATATATAAAAAAGTATGTGGACACCCCTTCAAATTAGTGGATTCTGCTTTTTCAGCCTCAACCGTTGATGACAGGTGTATAAAACCGAGCACACAGCCATGCAATATCCATGGACAAACATTGGAAGTAGAATGGCCTTACTGAAGAGCTCAGTGA
The DNA here is from genome assembly GCF_964263955.1 of Coregonus lavaretus. Taxonomy (NCBI): domain Eukaryota; kingdom Metazoa; phylum Chordata; class Actinopteri; order Salmoniformes; family Salmonidae; genus Coregonus; species Coregonus lavaretus. The sequence goes on from NC_140004.1 coordinate 49,486,830, forward strand.
CTTTCAACATGGCATCGTCATAGGATGCCACTTTTCCAACAAGTCAGTTCGTCACATTTCAGCCCTGCTAGAGCTGCCCCGGTCAACTGTAAGTGCTGTTATTGTGAAGTGGAAACTTCTAGGAGCAACAACGGCTCAGCCGCGAAGTGGTAGGCCACACAAGCTCAAAGAAACGGGACCGCCGAGTGCTGAAGCGTGTAGCGCGTAAAAATCTTCTGTCCTCGGTTGCAACACTCACTACCGAGTTCAAAAACTGGCTCATGAAGCAACTCACAAGAACTGTTCATCGGGAAATGGGTTTCCATGGCCGAGCAGCCGCACACAAGCCTAAGATCACCATGCGCAATGCCAAGCGTCGGCTGGAGTGCTGTAAAGCTCGCTGCCATTGGACTCTGGAGCAGTGGAAACGCGTTCATTGGAGTGATGATCACGATGGACGAATCTGGGTTTGGCGGATGCAAGGAGAACGCTACCTGCCCCAATGCATAGTGCCAACTGTAAAGTTTGTTGGAGGAGGAATAATGGTTTGGGGCTGTTTTTCATGGTTCAATCTAGGCCACTTAGTTCCAGTGAAGGGAAATCTTAACGCTACAGCATACAATTACATTCTAAACGATTATGTGCTTCCAACTTTGTGGCAACAGTTTGGGGAAGGCCCTTTCCTGTTTCACCATGACAATGCCCCCATACACAAAGCGAGGTCCGTACAGAAATTGTTTGTTGAGATCGGTGTGGAAGAACTTGACTGGCCTGCATAGAGCCCTGACCTTAACCTCATCGAACACCTTTGAGATTAATTGGAACGCCGACTGCGAGTCAGGCCTAATTGCCCAACATCAGTGCCCGACCTCACTAATGCTCTTGTGGCTGAATGGAAGCAAGTCCCCGCAGCAATGTTCCAACATCTAGTGGAAAGCCTTCCCAGAAGAGTGGAGGCTGTTATAGCAGCAAAGGGGGGGACCAACTCCATATTAATGCCCATGATTTTGGAATGAGATGTTGGACGAGCAGGTGTCCACATACTTTTGGTCATGTAGTGTATATTAGGTCTACACACATTATATATTTCTACCCCCCCCCCTCCCCCCCCCCCCAATAACTCAGTGTATAACTTTTCCTGTACTGCCCGTTCCTGTACTGCCCGTTCCTGTACTGCCCGTTCCTGTACTGCCCGTTCCTGTACTGCCCGTTCCTCTACTGCCCGTTCCTGTACTGCCCGTTCCTGTACTGCCCGTTCCTGTACTGCCCGTTCCTCTACTGCCCGTTCCTCTACTGCCCGTTCCTGTCCCATCCTGTCCCAAACTTGACTCCAAAACTTCTCTCCCATTCCTGCATGAGTCCTGTTCCTGAGTAAACATCTACTACTCAGTGTGCTTTGAGAGACCAGAGGGGATGGAATGCTGGCCTCCAGGCAATCTAACTGGGTTTCTGACATAACACTGACAACGTTATATTTGGTTGGCTGTTTAAGTCTCCCCCCACTACAACACAGACCACAGATAATAAATAGCCAATAGATGATAAGCAACTTTCTGCAAAGGATTCAGTTCACTATTGATCCTGGTAGATTGTAAAGCTAACCTTCATTTTCTCTTGTCTGTTAGACCACGGCACTGAAGAGTAAAGCTAACGTTGAGTTTCTCTTGTCTGTTAGACCACGGCACTGGCCCAGTATTTGTAACACAAATGGTGCGTTTCTCCAAGTGGCTCTGGTCTGGTCGGTAGGGTAATCTAATCACACTGTCCCCTCATCCTTGATGACATAACTGGAGAGCCCTCACTAGCCAGTGCCAAGCGAGTCGTCACCTCAGTGCAGACAGACAGCATGGTATTGTGGTGATGACAAGACAGACTGACAGACAGACAGCATGGTATTGTGGTGATGACAAGACAGACTGACAGACAGGATAATAACCTGGTCAGCGCTGTACTGGACCTACTGGACCAACACTACCTCATGATGAGCTGTAGACCATACCAGACTCCGACTCAGAGCTAGAAAATGGTATATCAAACACTACAGTTGAGGAACAATGGGAAAGTAATTCTGCTTTGAAAGTTGATAAACTTGTAACCCCACTTTTGAGAAAATGGCCCTTGAATGTTTTGGTACACCTACTGGAGAGCTCTTCTTTGTCTACATCCATTCAGCATCGTTCACACCCTCTTAAATGCTTTAGCCCCACCCATCTCTTTAAGGATTCACATGTGAGGCCATGTGCTAAACAGCGTGAGTAGTGTACTAATCAACCAAAGATTTCAAGACTAAAGGCTGGTTTATACTACGGGTGTGTTCGTAAATTTAATCTGGAGTGCCAGAGTGTGCTCTGGGCGTTCGTAAACTCAGTGTTGTCAGATTGTCAGTTTGTAATATTCAGAGCGTTTCGCTCTCGGAGTTTTCAGAGCGCACACTGAATGATCTGGACGAAAAGTAGGGTTGATCCGAGCGTTCTGGCCTCACAACAGCAGTCAAGCACCCAAGCTAACTGGCTAACGCTGGCTAGCTTGCTAGCTACTTCCAGACACAAATGAGAGAACAGCTCACTGACCATTTTACTCGCCCTAGCAGAGCTGGTTAGGCTGTTTTAATGTTATCCAGAGTGTTGTGCTGCTGGCAACAATTTAATTACGCTTTTTTGCCAATGTTTACTGACACCGGCCGTATTCAACGGGTGTTGAGCGTTCGTAAATTCGTCAGTTATTCTGCTCTGAAATCGGAGTACAGTGCCTTGCAAAAGTATTAATCTCCCTATTTTGTTGCATTACAACCTGTAATTTAAATTGATTTTTATTTGGATTTCATGTGATGGACATACACAAAATAGTTCAAATTGGTGAAGTGAAATGAAAAAAATAACTTGTTTCAAGAAATTCTAAAAAATAAATAACGGAAAAGTGGTGCGTGCATATGTATTCACCCCCTTTGCTATGAAGCCCCTAAATAAGATCTGGTGCAACCAACTACCTTCTGAAGTCACATAATTAGTTAAATAAGTCCCCCTGTGTGCAATCTAAGTGTCACATGATCTGTCACATGATCCCAGGATATATAATCACCTGTTCTGAAAGGCCCCAGTGTCTGCAACACCACTAAGCAAGCGGCACCATGAAGACCAAGGAGCGCTCCAAACAGGTCAGGGACAAAGTTGTGGAGAAGTATAGATCAGGGTTGGGTTATAAAAAAATATCTGAAACTTTGAACATCCCACGGAGCACCATTAAAGCCATTATTAAAAAATGGAAAGAATATGGCACCACAACAAACCTGCCAAGAGAGGGCCGCCCACCAAATCTCACGGACCAGGCAAGGAGGGCATTAATCAGAGGCAACAAAGAGACCAAAGATAACCCTGAAGGAGCTGCAAAGCTCCACAGCGGAGATTGGAATATCTGTCCATAGGACCACTTTAAGCCACTTTTGGGCTTTACGGAAGAGTGGCCAGAAAAAAGCCATTGCTTAAAGAAAGAAATAAGCAAACACATTTGGTGTTCGGCAAAAGGCATGTGGGCGACTCCCCAAACATATGGAAGAAGGTACTCTGGTCAGATGAGACTAAAATTGAGCTTTTTGGCCATCAAGGAAAATGCTATGTCTGGTGAAAACACAACACCTCTCATCACCCCGAGAACACCACCCCCTCAGTGAAGCATGGTGGTGGCAGCATCATGCTGTGGGGAAGTTTTTCATCGGCAGGGACTGGGAAACTGGTCAGAATTGAAGGAATGATGGATGGCTCTAAATACAGGGAAATTCTTGAGGGAAACCTGTTTCAGTCTTCCAGAGATTTGAGACTGGGACGGAGGTTCACCTTCCAGCAGGACAATGACCCTAAGCATACTGCTAAAGAAACACTTGAGTGGTTTAAGGGGAAACATAGTTGAATAGTTATGCACTCTCAAGTTTTCTGTTTTTTTGTCTTATTTCTTGTTTGTTTCACAATAAAACATATTTTTGCACCTTCAAAGTGGTAGGCATTTTGTGTAAATCAAATGATACAAACCCCCAAAAACATCCATTTTAATTCCAGGTTGTAAGGCAACAAAATAGGAAAAATGCCAAGGGGGGTGAATACTTTCGCAAGCAACTGTATGTGTTTTATATTCAATTAGTATGTATATTATATTATATTAATATGTGTATTATATTTCAGGTGAGTCTGATTCTAAAGTGGTTCTTATAGACACCTTCCGTATGGATTTGGCAAGCAACTGTAGATAGCCAGAGCAAATGTACCAGCTACGTCTATCGACAGTTGTCGCAGTGACATCATAAACATTCTATTGAAATAGTTACTTGCATAGTGGAGTCTTTTGTTTAGACATGTAGCTAGCTAGCTAAACAATGAACCATAATCCCAACTCATATCGTTACTACCCTGCATCAATCTGCAGTTAGCTAACCAACCAGATTCAATGTTAGCTAGCTAACATTAAGCTATAACTGTTAGGTTGGGTGGTGGACTCAGGTGCAGAGACGGACACACGGACAAAGAGAGTAAAATTAGGATGTAGATTATTCAACGTGTATTGGCAGAGGTAAGTAGTCAGGGTGGAATAGCTTCAGGCTGGGGTAGGAGCTGAGTGGAGTGGAGAGCCAGTAGTCCTGAGAGCTGGATAACGAGGATATCAGGCAACAGAGGAGCAGGTAGCGACGTGGGAATGGCAGGCAGGCAGGCAGGCAAGCAGGCAGCAGGAACAGACGAGATCACTGGAAGTGTAGGAACGAACTGGCGCTGGAGAGGTGTCCAGCCCGGGTAGATATCTGCTGCTTGATTGGTGCCAATGAGCTGCAGCTTGATGTAACTGATCTGATGATAGAATGGCCACGCCCGCTGACCTAGAACCTCTGACTGCACAGCAGGGGGAGACAGACACAAACAACACACACAGGGGAGAAAAGGGAAAGGAACACCAACAGGAACAGGACCAACAGAGCCGGACCGTAACAGTACCCCCCCCTCAACGGGCGCCACCCGGCGACCCACCCGGCTTGTCAGGGTGGTCCCTATGGAAGTCATTCACTAGCTGAGGATCCAGAATAAAACGTCTGGGAATCCAGGACCTCTCCTCGGGACCGTATCCCTCCCAGTCCACCAGGTACTGAAGCCCTCTACCACGCCTTCGGACGTCCAGCAGTCTCCGAACCGTGTAGGCTGGATGGTCGTCAATAATGCGCGGTGGCGGAGGGGGATCCACCGGCGGACACAAAGGACTGGAGGAGACCATCTTCAGCTGGGACACGTGAAATGTAGGATGGACTCTCATGGCCTGGGGAAGCCTCAACCGAACAGCCGAAGGGTTGATGATGGATTCGACCTCAAAAGGACCCAAATATCGGGGCGACAGCTTACGGGAGTCAGTGCGCAGGGGAATGTTGCTGGAGGAGAGCCAGACTCGCTGACCAGGCTGGAACTGTGGAGCGACTACCCTGTGCCTGTCCGCCACCCTCTTATTACTCTCTGCTGTCCGTAGAAGGGCCTCACGGGTGTCCACCCACACCTTGCGGCAGCGACGAAGGTTATCCTGAACAGACGGAACGGCTAACTCCCTTTCCTGAGACGGGAACAATGGCGGTTGGTACCCCACAGCCGCCACCAAACAGGAAGTGGGCAGAACAGATTCAGGATTGCTGGAGTCTTCAGTGTCTGTAAACTGGCGAGAGAGAGCATCAGGCTTGACATTACGTGTGCCAGGACGATATGTCAAAATAAACTTGAACCTGCTGAAGAACAGAGCCCATCTGGCCTGACGGGAGTTCAGCCTCTTGGACGACTGGATGTAAGCCAGGTTCTTGTGGTCAGTCCAGACTATGAAGGGTTGCTCTGCTCCGTCTAGCCAGTGCCTCCATTCCTCCAACGCCAACTTGACAGCAAGCAACTCCCGATTACCCACGTCGTAGTTCTTCTCAGCAGGGGTCAATCTCTTGGAGAAAAAAGCCACCGGATGGAGCTTCTGGTCCGTGGGGGAACGTTGTGACAGGACAGCCCCCACCCCCGAATCTGAGGCGTCCACTTCCACAACAAACTGCAAACTAGTGTCAGGATGAATCAGAACAGGTGAGGTAGTGAACAGTTTCTTCAATGTACTCACGGCTGACTCGGCCTCAGGCGTCCACAGGAAAGGCACCTTAGGGGAGGTGAGCTTGGTCAGGGGGGCAACCACTCGGCTGAAACCCCTGATGAAGCGGCGGTAGAAGTTGGCGAAGCCCAGGAAGCGTTGTAGCTGCTTCCGAGACGTGGGTGTGGGCCACTCCACAACCGCTCTGATTTTGTCAGGGTCTGGTGACACTTGTCCCCGCTCAATGATAAAGCCCAAAAAGGGGACGGACTGCCGGTGGAACTCACATTTTTCTGCCTTCACATACAGTTTGTTTTCCATGAGGCGTTGGAGAACCAGACGGACGTGGGAGACGTGTTCATCCTGTGACTTAGAGAATATCAGAATGTCATCCAAATAGACAAACACAAAACGGTGTAGAAAATCCCTCAACACATCGTTCACCATGGCCTGAAACACTGCTGGGGCGTTAGTGAGACCGAATGGCATGACTAGGTATTCAAAATGTCCGAGAGGGGTATTAAACCCAGTCTTCCATTCGTCTCCCTGCTTGATCCTAACGAGGTGGTAAGCGTTCCGTAGGTCGAGTTTGGTAAACACAGTGGCACCATGAAGGGAGTCAAATGCTGAGTTGATGAGAGGCAGGGGGTATGTATTTCTGACTGTGATGTTATTAAGTCCTCTGTAGTCAATGCATGGGCGTAATGTTTTGTCCTTCTTCTCAACAAAAAAGAACCCAGCACCAACAGCGGACGATGAGGGACGAATGATGCCAGAGGTTAGGGAGTCGCCTATGTAGGTTTCCATAGCTTCCCTCTCAGGACGGGACAGCTTGAAAAGCCGACTGGACGGCAAAGGCGCTCCAGGCAGTAACTCAATAGCGCAATCGTATGGCCTATGAGGTGGTAATGAAAGTGCCTTGGACTTGCTGAATACCTCGGCCAGGTCCAGGTACTCCTCCGGGACTGAAGAGAGGTCTGGGGTTTTGACAGGGGACGCAGGGGAGCCGACCGAGGGCGGAGTAGCCGACCCAAGGCAAACAGAATGGCAGTGAGTAGTCCAACTGTGTATTTTGTGGTTTTGCCAATCAATATGGGGGTTGTGAAGGCTAAGCCAGGGAAAACCGAGGATAAGGGGGGAGGCCGAGGAGGAGACTACTTTAAACTGGATGGTTTCTTTGTGATTGCCGGACAGCATGAGAGAAACGGGGACAGTTTGGTGGGTGATGTTGGCAAACTGATGGCCGTCAATAGTGGTTACTGTTATAGGCTTAGGCAGGGGCTGAACAGGGATCTCAGCCTGAGTAACCAGGCTAGCGTCAATAAAACTATCCTCAGCACCAGAGTCGATGAGAGCAGCTAGTGGGAGAGATAGCTTCCTGAACTGGACTGTAACTGGGATCACTAGACGGGGTGCTGTGGGCATTGAGTCTGGTATAACACTCGCAAGTACGCCCACTTTTACTTGCGAGCTTGGTCTTTTGGGCGAATCGGACAGTTAACCAGAAAATGAGTGCGGTCCCCACAGTACATGCACTCACCAGCCCGTATGCGCCGTTCCCTTTCGACATGGGACAGACGAGCACGGCCCAGCTGCATAGGCTCGTCTAGTTCCGTGGAGGAATCCGCTGAGGTGTGTGATCGGTGTCCGAGTGGTGGTGTAGCTTGGACTGCAGAAAGCGAGGGAGCCCCGTTAGAGGTGTGGACCCGACCGCCCCTCTCCTGTCTCCTCTCCCGTAGCCTGTTGTCTATTCGTGTAGCAAGGGAAACGAGAACATGAAGGTTAGCAGGCTCATCACGAACAGCTAGTTCATTCTTAATTGTGTCACTTAGACCGTTAACAAACGCTCCCTGAAGAGCTTCGTCGTTCCACTTGGACTCGGCTGCCAAGGTCCAAAAATCAATGGCGTACTCAGCCACGCTACCCGTGCCCTGTCGTAGCTTCAATAGTCTCTTTGTGGCGGTTCCGGCATAGTCTGGGTGATCAAACACAACTTTCAATTGAGAGGAAAAATCGTCAAACGACAGACTGGTAATCTGCTGAGTAGAACAAGCCGCTTCTGCCCACATCAAAGCTTTGCCCCTCATTAACCCCAGTGCGTAATGTACCTTTGAGGATTCCGTGGAGAAAGACAGGGGCTTCTGTTGGAACACCAAGCGGCACTGAAGCAGGAAACCACGGCATTTGTTCAGATCCCCGGTGAAAGGTTCGGGTGCGGTTGTAGGGGGTTCCCGAAGGGCAGGAGCGGAAGCCGAGCCTGGAGCCACTGTAGGAGGAACAGGCGGAGGAGAAGCAGAGGAAGAAAGGGTAGTGAGTGTTACCAGGTTAACTACCTGAGAGGTGAGATGAGATACTTGATCCAACAACTGCTGGTTGTTATCCAATAGAGTCCGGATGAGTTGGTCGTGTTGTCCCAATAGTACTCCTTGTAAATGGAGGGCGTGTTGTACGCCATCCTCCGTTGTTTCATGTGGCATCTCTGCTGAGTCCATGTTTGGCCAGTTCGTTCTGTTAGGTTGGGTGGTGGACTCAGGTGCAGAGACGGACACACGGACAAAGAGAGTAAAATTAGGATGTAGATTATTCAACGTGTATTGGCAGAGGTAAGTAGTCAGGGTGGAATAGCTTCAGGCTGGGGTAGGAGCTGAGTGGAGTGGAGAGCCAGTAGTCCTGAGAGCTGGATAACGAGGATATCAGGCAACAGAGGAGCAGGTAGCGACGTGGGAATGGCAGGCAGGCAGGCAGGCAAGCAGGCAGCAGGAACAGACGAGATCACTGGAAGTGTAGGAACGAACTGGCGCTGGAGAGGTGTCCAGCCCGGGTAGATATCTGCTGCTTGATTGGTGCCAATGAGCTGCAGCTTGATGTAACTGATCTGATGATAGAATGGCCACGCCCGCTGACCTAGAACCTCTGACTGCACAGCAGGGGGAGACAGACACAAACAACACACACAGGGGAGAAAAGGGAAAGGAACACCAACAGGAACAGGACCAACAGAGCCGGACCGTAACAATAACTAGCAATGCAAATGGCTCTGAGATACGAATAATATTACTACACAGATCATACACGTAATGTTAGCTAGGTAGCCAGCCAGCTAACTTTAGCTAGCTAGCTAACAGTACACTTTAACTTAAAAAAAAAAAAAAGGCTTTCGGACAAAATGAGAAACGTGTAATATCTGAAAATGTAGCTAGCTAGACTATCTTACCCGTATACATGGATGGACGCTTCTCCCTCTCTGTCACGGATGCCATGGTTGCCCTTAGTTTGAAGATGTAATCCAGAGACAGGTGTTTTATACAACAGCCTTCTGTGTGTTCTTTTTTCGACTCCATCTGCATATTTGCAATCAAACGCCAGAATATTCTCCATCTCCTTAGCTATCATACTCTAATTCCACTGATTTCAAAACTCGGTCCTCCAGAAAGTTGAGAGCAACACTTATGCAGTTATACTACGTGAGATCTTTCAAAAAAAGCTGCGTTAGAAAGGATTACCTACACATACTGACCAGCTCATGTTATAGACAGAAGGATGCTACATGGCAGACCAATCCGAACTCATCTCTCAGCATGTCCAGCCCACTCATTACCTCAGCCAATCATGGCTAGCGGGAAGGTTTCTGTCTTTTTCCGTGGCTAATGCAACAATTGTATTTGTATTTACAGATGGCATACAAGTTTGTTATTAAGGCACATGAAAGTTCACATGTTTCAGAAGGCATTTCTGCCAAAAAACGCATTTTGATTTTAAAAGAAAGTTTAAGTTCAAATGGCTCTCCTGTGAAGTAGTGACACGCGACATACGCCTAGTTTCCTGAAACGAGTCACACATATCTGTTGTGTAGCTGGAAAACTGACTGACTGGAAAAACACTACTACATATCTGTTGTGTAGCTGGAAAAACGCTACTACATATCTGTTGTGTAGCTGGAAAACTGGAACGCTGTACAAGCGGTACAGTGTGTCTTTGTCATCGTAGCAGAGAGTGGAGCTACAGGAGTCTGAATAAGGGCCTCCTGTTTTGGGTGGGGAACAGGGAGAGACATTGTTCTGTGATTGGTCGATCCCGTCAGCCTATGCCAGCATGAGCTGGGCTTGACTGAGTTTACACCAATAGTGGAATTTTTCCCCTTATGAAGTGAAGATTGAGAGAGAGAGAGAGAGAGAGAGAGAGAGAGAGAGAGAGAGAGAGAGAGAGAGAGAGAGAGAGAGAGAGAGAGAGAGAGAGAGAGAGAGAGAGAGAGAGAGAGAGAGAGAGAGAGAGAGAGAGAGAGAGAGAGAGAGAGAGAGAGAGAGACAGAGACAGAGACAGAGAGAGAGAGAGAGAGAGAGAGAGAGAGAGAGAGAGAGAGAGAGAGAGAGAGAGAGAGAGAGGTGGGCTAGCTAGCTTGGCAGCCTGTTTTGTTTAGCTAGTAAAGTCCAACACAGCAGACTTAGAGGGAGAAAAATCTACTGCAGAGCAATGGCTGTTTGACTGAGGTAAGTGAAGCCTGAACAATGTGGGGCAGTGAGGAGTTTTTAACACCGGGCTTAGCTGTGTAATTGTCTCTGTTTGAACTGAATGGAGGGTAGAGACTGGGTCGGATCAGACTGAGAGGGTAGAGACTGGGTCGGGTCAGACTGAGAGTTAACTGTAGCTGTATGAAGTTGGAGGGAAGAAGGAGCCGAGCGCTGAACCGAGATGTGTGTTTGACCAGCCTTGTCATATAATATAGACTGTCCTGTCTGAATGTAGCCTACAGTCTCCTGACAGTCTGAATGTTCTGGAAGTTGTTTGACTCTCTCCTCTGACGGAGGCAAGGAAGGCATTTTCAGTTGGAGGTGTGGAATTTGGACTGTGGTGTAAGCAGCTTTGACTGACCCCTTCGTCCCCCTCCTCTCCCGGCATCTAGGCAGTTTTAGACGTTAGTAATCACCATATCTGTTAGCTGACCTCATTCAGTTTCATGAATTCCTGATGGGTTAGTTAGTGTTTCTATTTGCATACAGTGTTTAATATTGCCATGTTCTTTTCACCGAAGTGGAAGACTGTGTTTACCTCCATCTCCTCCAATTCCACAGTAACAGAATGATGCTGAGACTCAGATTTTTCACTTTAAAATGTATGCCAAACAAAAAACAATGATTGCAACATTAAACAAACTCTATGCACAAGGACTACTTTTAAAGGCCCAGTGCAGTGAAAAACGTGATTTTCCTATGTTTTATATATATTTCCACACTATGAGGTTGGAATAATACTGTGAAATTGTGAAAATTATGATAATGCCCTTTTGGTGTAAGAGCTGTTTGAAAAGACCGCCTGAAATGTCTGCCTGTTCTGGTGGATGGAGTTTTGGCCTCCCTGTTGACATCAACTGGTCCTCTGTAGCTCAGCTGGTAGAGCACGGCGCTATAGACTACCATATATACCATTTAGACCTGTTCTGGTGGGATGGAGTTTTGGCCTCCCTGTTGACATCAAGGCACTAAATTACACTGAGCAAAAATATAAACGCAACATGAAACAATTTCAAAGATTTTACTGAGTGACAGTTCATAAAAGGAAATCAGTCAATTGAAATAGATTCATTAGGCCCAAATCTATGGATTTCACATTGATTGGGAATACAGATATGCATCTACTGGTCACAGATACCTTTATTAAAAGTAGGGGCGTGATCAGAAAACCAGTCAGTATCTGGTGTGACCACCATTGCCTCATGCAGCGTGACACATCTCCTTCCCATAGAGTTGATCAGGCTGTTGATTGTGGCCTGTGGAATGTTGTCCCACTCCTCTTCAATGCTCTGCGAAGTTGCTGGATATTTGCGGTAACTGGAACACGCTGTCGTACACGTCGACCCCAGAGCATCCCAACATGCTCAATGGGTGACATGTCTGGTGAATATGCAGGCCATGGAAGAACTGGGAGATTTTCAGATAATTTTGTTTCTTTTTGACAATTTTAATTGAAAACAATTAGAGTGAGATACTTGGTTAAGGGCTGTAAGTAAGCATTTCACTGTAATGTCTGCACCTGTTGTATTCGGCGCATGTGACCAATAAAATTTGATTTGATTTGATTTGATTTGATAGTGAGATAAAACGGCTACATTGGACCCTTTAGTAATTTCCACTGAACATTTTACAAAAACACATTTACCTGAAGTACAGTGCAGATCCAAAGTGTGGTAACAGAATGCGGTTTGTGGTAACAGAATGCCGGTTTGTGGTAACAGAATGCCGGCTTGTGCTGTTTATGCTGACACTCTGTTACCAAACTTTGCATCTGCACTGTTCTTTAAGTAAATGTGTTTTTGTCACATTTTCTGTGGAAATCGTTAAAAGTTGTCCTTGTGCATAGAGTATGGTTTGTTTAACGTTTCAATCATTGGTTTTCGTTTGAAATCGTGGAATCCCTCTCTCCCCCTCCTCTCCTTCCTCTCTCCCCTTCCTCTCCTTCCTCTCTCCCTCCTCTCCCCTTCCCCTCCTTCCTCTCTCCCCTCCTCTCCTTCTTTCTCCCCCTCCTCTCCTTCCTTTCTCCCCTCCTCTCCTTCCTTTCTCCCCCCTCCTCTCCTTCCTTTCTCCCTCCTCTCCTTCTCTCCCTCCTCTCCTTCCTCTCTCCCCTTCCTCTCCTTCCTCTCTCCCCTTCCTCTGCTCCCTCTCTCCCCCTCCTCTCCTTCCTCTCTCCCCTTCCTCTGCTCCCTCTCTCCCGCTACTCTCTCCCCCTCCTCTCCTCCTCTCTCCCGCTCCTCTCCTCCCTCTCTCCCCTTCCTCTCCTCCCTCTTCCCCCTCCTCCTCCCTCTCTCCCACTCCTCTCTTCCTCCTCTCTCTCTCCCACTCCTCTCCTCCCTCTCTCCTCCCGCCTCTCCCACTCCTCTCCCCCTCCTCTCTCTCTCCCACTCCTCTCCCACTCCTCTCCTCTCCTCCCTCTCTCCTCCGCCTCTCCCACTCCTCTCCCCCCTCTCTCCCCCTCCTCTCTCAGCATGTTGGTGTCCTGTAAACTGCTGGATCTGATTAGTGTGTGTTCTGCTTCTGTTGCCAGAAACACAATGTACTAAAGCAACTTTAAACCGTTTCCAGTGACTGCATAGCTTGGCCAGGTCCAGAAACACAATGTACTAAAGCAACTTTAAACCGTTTCCAGTGACTGCATAGCTTGGCCAGGTCCAGAAACACAATGTACTAAAACAACTTCAAACCGTTTCCAGTGACTGCATAGCTTGGCCAGGTCCAGAAAACACAATGTACTAAACAACTTCAAACCATTTCCAGTGACTGCATAGCTTGGCCAGGTCCAGAAACACAATGTACTAAAACAACTTCAAACCGTTTCCAGTGACTGCATAGCTTGGCCAGGTCCAGAAACACAATGTACTAAAACAACTTCAAACCGTTTCCAGTGACTGCATAGCTTGTTGACTGTCTTAGAAAAGGTCCAGAAACGGTGTCTGCCATAACATGACATAGTTTCAGCCTGACTCAACCTCTCCTCAGTAAAATGATGAACTCCTTCTCTCTTTTCTATGCAAATCAATTTATAACATTTTTGACATGCGTTTTTTCTGGATTTGTTTGTTGTTATTCTGTCTCTCACTGTTCAAATAACCCTACCATTAAAATGATAGACTAATCATGTCTTTGTCAGTGGGCAAACATACAAAATCAGCAGGGGATCAAATACTTTTTTTCCCTCACTGTCTTAACAAAAATGGTGGGACCAACAGCAATAATAATAGTAGTAGTGGAAATGGGATTACCATTAAACAGCAACTACAACAACTATTAATGACAATAACAATACATTAAAGCAATATTAGTAGACCAGTCTCAACATGACTGAGAAGACACATTACATGGTATGAAAGCCAAAACAAAACAGGAAATATTATTGACATTACATTACACTTTTCACTGGCTGTCCCTCCGTGTATTTTTTTATTTTTTATTTTCTTTATTTCACCTTTATTTAACCAGGTAAGCCAGTTGAGAACAAGTTCTCATTTACAACTGAGACCTGGCCCAAGATAAAGCAAAGCAGTGCGATAAAAACAACACAGAGTTACATATGGGGTAAAAAACATAAAGTCAAAAATACAACAGAAA